>NW_007814774.1:0-923 GCF_000696425.1 Galeopterus variegatus | reverse complement strand
CCTTCAGAAATGAGCCAAAGAAACAGGGAAACCTGTGTATTTTAACTCTGAGTTCGATGAAGTAGTTAGTTGTGGAGGAGTATGATTGCACAAAGGGGGTATGATCTAATGGTGATAAACTGGGGGGAACTTAGCAAGGCCTGTTTGTTCAGACTCTTCTCTATGTTTCTTTGTCTTCAGAGATAAGGACATTTCTTTCCTCCAGGTATAGGATGTACACCTCTCACATAAGGGTCTTACAACCTACTTCAGAGGAAGGTCGGAGAATTCTTTTATGGCCTGCTTCAGGGGAGAAGGGCAGGAGAATGTCAGAGAGACCTTCCTGCATTTGCTGTTTTTTCAAATGCCAAGGTGACATATTTTGGGATGGCATGTCCTGAACCCCATCAACATTGTGTTTGTAAGTCACATTGACTATGTTTAAAGTAAAATATTTGACAGAGGGGTTTGACAAATTTCCTAACAGCACTGGAAAATAATTATTTCACTTGCAAAAGCTTAATAAACAGACCCTCCACCGACGAGTACATAGACAGTTCACCACACATAAACATAAATAGCAATATAAAAATAATAACAAATTTCCCAGAAAAGAGAGATGAATCAGACACAGCTTAACACCTTTCAAGCTCTTCAATTCCATTTTCATTCCTCTATTTTCTTTCTCTCTTTTCTTCCATTCTTTCCTCCTTTCAATTACTTCCTCTTAAAAATTCTTGCTATAATATGCTAAGCTGATAGGATTCTGTAAATTTCTCTTTCTCTTCACTCGTCTTCACAGGTTCCTTGTGCCCTACTTAGTGAAATCTGAAGGCTGTTTTTTTGTTTGTTTGTTTTTTATTCTTTTTTAAGTTAAATTAAGTTGTTTTTTATTTTAACTTCTCAATATACATTGTAGTTGATTTTCATGACTCTTTACCCAT
>NW_007814773.1:0-923 GCF_000696425.1 Galeopterus variegatus | reverse complement strand
ATATGAATCCCAAAGGAAAGATGTTTCTTCTCTAATGTTCTAAAATGTCAGAAAGTCATTTAGAGAGTGAATATCTTTGGTGGCTGGTTCTAATTTGCACTGTTGTCTGATAATGTGCACATTGTAGATCAATTATCTGAAGACCTCCTTAGGGCCAGAAGGTCATCTATGGTGAATTTGTCTGACACCTCATTAAAGAGGTACCAATTCTTCTTTTTCCTTTCATTATGTAGAGTATGTTCTCTAAGCAGAATAGCGAAGTGTTCATGAAAGGGGAAATTTAGCAAATTAGTCTAATGAGGTCTATTGTGTTTATTTGGGGACTTCTATTTGATTAAAAGAGGATTTTGCCAAACAGCTTCTTTCTCAGCTAAGGTTATCCATTGCATCTCCTATAATTGCTTCCTGTAAAAGAGCCAGTACCCCTGCAGTTGCTCCAATCTGTTCTTGTTTGCTGGATTTTTCTCTTCTTTAGTAGAAAGCATTTTAACTGGGAGAATTTAAAACGCTAGTGTTTGAAGGATGAATTGATGTTGATCTTCTGCAAAAGAAAATAATAGATAGGCTTAGAGAAAGGAGAAGGAAACAAATCTCACTGTTAGAGGCAATGTGAAAAAAATAAGCAGCAACCATAAGGAAGACAACATCTGGTGAAAAGGGCCTGTCTGTTAATGTCTGTGTTCGGAGGAAATGCCTGAAACACATACAAGTGTAAACCTAACTAGGAATAAAGTGAAGCCAGCTCTCCAATAGTACGGCATGTGAAAGAATAGAACACAAGCCACTTCCAGAACGAGATTAAATACCTGGGCAGGTATCTAATAATAATTTATAAGACAAAAACACATTTTATGTTAATTACTACACAGGCCATATTTATAAAGAAGACCAGGACGATTCTGTTTTAGTCCTTTCTCCTCTTC
>NW_007814772.1:0-923 GCF_000696425.1 Galeopterus variegatus | reverse complement strand
GAAGCCATTAGTGAGTGGCCACCTGATGAAAGCTACAGCTTCACTTTGTGCAGGATGCAGACTCAGACCTCATCCTCCAGGGGCTTGACAATTCCACTTTACTTGCTGCCTGAATAAATTATCGGGAATATTGAGGAGAGTAGCGGAGATGTTAGTAAGGATTCTTTACTAAAGGCATAAAGAAAATATGTGAGAATAATAGGTGTTTCCCTTAGTTCCCAAATGAAACTCCAGGGAGGAGTGGAGGGGTTAAGGGGGGATCTAGGGTTAAAAAAGGGGGTTGTCTCTAGGGCACAGTTTCCTTTTCTGTATTCTGCAGAGCACTGGGTATTAATAGATATTCCATAGAAAATGTCCTGGAGTCAAATAAGGTTGAAAACACTGAGGTAAATAATGTTAAACAAGTTTTTCCATTTCATGATTCTAAAAACTTCTAATAATTTAATGCACAGCATGCATCTTCAAAAGGGTATTGTCTGTTTGTGCACCAGACTATTTCAATATGAAATCTTTTTGTGTGGTATGTATGCGTCTCAAGAACAGAATACTGTGTCCTAGTGAAGTCACAGACTTGCTGAGGGAGCCTCCCTCCACCCCGGCCCGGTAACATTTCTATCTGGCTGTTACAAGCCTCACTCTCATCTGATAATTTGATATGATCTGGTGGATGTTGCAACCATGAGGGGAAAGTCTCATAGAATAGATCTCTGTGTTTTGTTCTATACATATTTATTCTTCCTTTTCTCTCTCCTCTCTTCCTTCCTTCCTTCCTTCCTTCCTTCCTTCCTTCCTTCCTTCCTTCTTTCCTTGCTTCCTACCTTCCTTCCTTCCTTCCTACCTTCCTTCCTTCTCTCTTTCTTTCTTTTTTGCTCTTTGTTCCCTCCCTTTGTTTCCCAATTATGTTCTTGAACAGAGAAAATTTA
>NW_007814771.1:0-923 GCF_000696425.1 Galeopterus variegatus | reverse complement strand
CCAGATTGTTAAATTAGTTTATCATTAGAGGTGTGCTTGTATCTTTTCTTTATAAAATGTAGATAAATCGTATTTAGATTAAAAAAAACCTCAAAAAGAGGGATATAAAGGGTGAGAGAAGAAAAGAAACTAACATGTTAGGCATTTTCTCATTGTGTCCTCACAACAGTTTATGAGGTAGGTTTTAATCTGATTTCATGCACATGGTTCAGGGAAATTGAATAATTTATTCAAGAAGGTTGCAGAGCAAGTAAGAGGCAGAGGTGGTTTGACCACAGGTCAGTCTGATTCAAAACCTGTGCTCACTCTACCACATTGCATCTTATTTCTTTTTTTTTTTTCTTCCAGAGAGAACAACAAAATAGAATTACTCATAGATTTTACACACTTAAGTAGGCTCAATTATAGGCTGACACATTTTGGTTCCTCTAATTATATTAATTATTTTGTTTGGCAGAAAAATTCCTTCCCCTTTATGAACAAGGACTTCCACAATTCAGTGTGATGAAACACTCTTTTGAAAGAATAAAATACTGTGGAATTTTATGGATATGTTTATTCTTAGTCAAATTTTTCTCCACTGTGTAGGTCTGACCAATGGGCACTGAACTCTGATTTCCAAAAGTACGGTAATTTGAATTTAAATTTTAAACCATTCCCTTACTACTTCAGCATATAAAGTACATCATATTAAACGCAATAAATATGCTTCAACACATAACCTCAATAGATGTTTAATATATTAAGTTTTGATTGTAAATGTATTTTAATTAATAATGTCAATGATAATCATCAATTCTGTTTACATTTTTACAACATGTTTTATATTTGTAAATTTTTATTTCTTTACCTGGAGATCTTCCCTACTTATAGCTACTATACTAGTTTTATCAAACTGTACAGATGGCCCGATTTAGGATTTT
>NW_007814770.1:0-923 GCF_000696425.1 Galeopterus variegatus | reverse complement strand
TCTCTGTGTGGGTATTTTGGCCATATTCAATATCAGAGTTCCTGTGGCCTATACACTGGGGCACTTAGTGATTCCTTGCTGAGGTTATAGACACTTTGTTGGGTCACTGAGGATGTGGGCAAGATCTTGAGTTCTTGGGAGAACTGCCTGGGTGCCCTGTGACTCTTTGGCTGGGATCCAGTGACCCTGAAAAGGCTTGTTGGCATGCTGACTAGTGTCCTGTGACCCTGATGGCTACACTTGGGTATACCAGAGCTCCTAAGTTTGAATGGTTTACCCTATCTGGGGTTTCTCTTTCCTACAGGCAGAGTTTCCTCCAAGGGCATTGCTTTCCCCAGGTAGGTGATAAGTTGGTGGTGGGTGGGAATTTTCTTCCTTACTCTATTAGCATATCCTGAGTTTCTGCATTCTCTGGGGGTTCCATGTGTGTCTCTCTCTGGATCAAGGCAGTCACATGGACTGCACACATACTTCTCACCCGCAGGTGTGCTACTATGGGGAGGAGCACACTTTTCCCAAGGAGTCAGACCACTGAGTTACAGGTCTGTACTCACATCTTTTCCCAAGCTATGCTGGTGACCCTCCTTGTGTCAGTGCAGTTGAGTGTTCGGTGGGACACCTGCACAGCAGCAGAGCTACTGTGACAGCCGTGGCTGGTGCTGTGGGAGTAGCTGCCCTTATGACATTGGTAGCTGTGGCAGTGGCTGGGGCAAACCACCCATGTGGCAACAGTGTCAACAGTAGTGCTAGGCACCCAGACGATGGCACCCTACTTGCTCCTGCTGGCTGTCAGCAGGAGCCACCCATGGCTCGTGAGGTCCCTATGTGCTCCTGTTGGTGTGGGCTCCTAGTTTTCAGGATACTTAATTTTTATTTGTATCATTTAAAATAATATGTCACTGCATGTTTGCCCAGTTTTGTAA
>NW_007814769.1:0-923 GCF_000696425.1 Galeopterus variegatus | reverse complement strand
CCCCAGAGTTGGCCACCCACTCAGGGAGTTCCCATAACATCTGCCTGATACTCACACTCCAATCACAGGTGACCCAGGCTGGAGAGGGACACTCTTGGGGAATGACCTAAAAGCAGGAGAATTACATGTCTGATACCGCTCCCTACCCACGCCCCGACCCCCCTTCCAGCTTTCCAGCTTCTGCCCAGACTCATGACAGAAAGACATCCCTGGGAAGGGGGATCTGGGTCGCATCACTGAGGGTCCTCCATGGCGCACATTGCAGCGGCCTCTTGAGCCCTGAGGCCCACGGTGCCCTGGCAGGTGCCCGGCAAGACTGGCCAAAGCATGTGGCTGCCCCAAGTTGTCAAATAGTTAGATACCCCTTAAATAACAGCATTCCTGAATTCAGGGGAGATCAGAGAAGTCATCCTTGGTCTCTCTTCCCCTGACCCAGACCATTCAGCTCTGGCCCCAAACATACCCAGCAAGCTGAAGGCTCATCAGGTGGTTGTCTCCACCCTATTTAGGGACCTATGCTCTTGGCGCACCCCTGAGAGACCATGCCATATCCCAACAGCTGATCCAAAACAGAACTTCCAACTGCATAAAACTTTCCCTGGAAGCAACTTGGGTAAATATTCCCCATCATATCCCCCATCACATTAAATTTCCAGTGGGGGCTTTGTGTCCCCTACAGATGGGGGTCAAGACAGCTGCCCACTGCTTACCGTTGCTGAGTTGCCAAGATAAATTCCCTTCTCAAAAACCCACAGACCCACAAGGCCAGCCATTGCCCAGATGACACCAGGCCAGACTCTAGCCGGCGGCAGCCTCCTCTCTTCATCACCTGTCACTGCTCAAAGGACAAAGGATGCCTCCCGGCAGATCCAGAACATGACAGAGACAACCAAAGCAGGCACATCTGTGCTATGAATATTTAA
>NW_007814768.1:0-923 GCF_000696425.1 Galeopterus variegatus | reverse complement strand
ACAGCATTTTAGCAAAGTAGATTCCATGATATATAAAAAAGCTTGACACATTGTGACCCAGCGAGGGTTTATCCCAGGAATTTAAAAATTTTTTTTTATTGTGTTAAAATATATGCAACATAAAGATTTCATAGGGCTGGCAGGTTAATTCAGTTTGTTAGAGTGTGTTGTTGATAACACCAAGTTCAAGGGTTTGTATCCCTGTACTAGTCAGCCACAAAAAACCAAAAACCAAAAAACCAACCAATCAACCAACCAAACAAAAAAACTCCCCAAAACCCAAAAAAAAAAAAAAAAAAAAAAAAAAAAAAAAAAAAAAAAAAAAAAAGCAAAACAAACAAACAAATCGCCATTTCAAGAATTTTAAAACATACAATTGCATGGAATTAATTACATTTACAATGCTGTGTGACTACAACCTCTATCTATTTCCAAAACTTATCCCAGGAATTTAAGCTTCATTTAACATTTGAAAATCAATGTAATTCACCATATTAGCAAGCTAAATAAGAAAATGATAAAATCATCTCAACAGATGTATAAAAAGCTTTTGAGAAAATTCCACCTGCCTTACTGATAAAAACTCTCGGCTAAGTAAGAATATAAGGGAATTTTTCTCACCTTTACAAAATGCATCTATAAAAAACCTACTACATACATCATACTTAAGAAATTGCAATAAGGGAGAAAAAAATAAGTGAAAGGCATCAGACTGGAAAGGAAGAAACAAAATGGTTTATTCACGAATGACAAGATCAACTAGTAGAAAATCTGATGGAAATTTTTTAAAAAGCCTAACTAAGAAGTGAGTTTGGCAAAATTGCATGACACAGAGCAACCATTTGTGTTTTTATTCCTAGCGAATGAACCATTGTACTATGAAATAAAATTAGCTTTTAAAATAGAATAAAAATGATACAGAG
>NW_007814767.1:0-923 GCF_000696425.1 Galeopterus variegatus | reverse complement strand
AACCTGTTTCAAAACAGGTTTCTTTCTAGGCAATTGAGAAAACATGAAACTGGATGAAAAGGTAATGAACATTGTAGTTCAGAAGGTTGGTGCATTTCAAACTTCTATGCCCTTATTCAGTCAGCTGGAAAGTTTTGGTGAACCCATTTTCTATGAAGAACCAGAACATTCTCACTACCTACATAGAGCCGCTCAATTTAGCTTAGCACAGCAAAGCTTAGATGCCTGTTGGCACTTGAGAAAGTAGAGGATAGAGTGAATAACCTTGTGTCCACTGTCACATATTCTTACCTGAGCCTCATCTGTAGACTCAGCCTGGGGGGCACTTGAGAAAGTAGAGGATAGAGTGAATAACCTTGTGTCCACTGTCACATATTCTTACCTGAGCCTCATCTGTAGACTCAGCCTGGCTCTGGAACTCAAAAGCCACCATGAGCTGGGAGAATTTAAGAAGCACTAATTCTGTGGCTTAGTGGAATCAATGTAAGATTGCCATTGTTCCTTTGGCATTGTGCCTGTTAACTGCCCTTCATTGAGTCTTCAAACATGTGGATCACCTCCTACGCACCACTTCTGCTTGAGCGAGCAAGGCTGAGTCCATCACTTGAGAGGACTCGGGGAGGCTCAGTAAGTAAAGGGACCATTTCTGCCCAGTGTGAGTATGGTTGATGCTAATATAGGGATAAGCACAGGGTATTGTGAGAGGACAGAGGAGAAGAATCCTCCCAGTCTGAGGTGAACAGGGAGTTTTCTTAAAATAAGTGATAACTAAGCTGACATTGTTCATTCTTTTTTTTTTAATTCAACAGACATTTATTGAGTACCTAGAAGCCACTGTTCAAATAACTAATAACATGGCAGCAAAAGAAACAAGACCCAGTCCTTTTTCTTATGGAGAGGAGGCATGCTACATATGATCAATT
>NW_007814766.1:0-923 GCF_000696425.1 Galeopterus variegatus | reverse complement strand
ATGGAAGGAAAATTCCAAAGTCATGATCCATCACACATATAAAGAATTATTTTTTATCCACTCATATTAACAATTGCAAAACATTTGAAGAAGAGAAAAAATTTTAAGAAAAATGTAAGGTAGTTAAAGCACAATCAAAATTTTAAAAACAGATGTTACAGGAGTTCTTTTTTAGGGCAATTTATAATTTCTATTCTATAAAACCTAACATTGAAAAAAATTCTTGTCAAAATGAATACTATAATCTGTCAAATACAGGAACGGAATTTGGAGACATGCTCAAGAAATGCTCCATCATTCCTCAAGTTGCCTGTTAACAAGGTCATCAATGCTGTTCACATTCTCAAATCCAACAGTTCATTCTCAAGTTTCTTTTATACAACTTATTAAAAATATTAGGAATAGCTGATTATTTCTCATGGGGATTATTTTCCGTCTTCAATTTTGAGATGCACCATGCAGTAGATTTTCTCTCTTTATTACTGGTCTCTACTTCTGAGTGTGTTTTGTTTAATCTTCCTTTGTCTCTCCATTAATATAACATATTCAGTTCATTGGTAAATTCTGAAAGTTTTTTAAAGAAATGTCTTCCAAACTTTATATTATCAACTTATCCCACTAGTCAAATCTACCATTATCTTTGTCCTGCACTGCAAAAAACTATTACTCGTACCTTTTCTTCAACTCTTGTCCCCATCACATTTCTCAACCAATTCATGTCACTCGTCTACTAAAATTTTTCAATAGATTTTTATTACTCATTCAGAAAAAAATACACAAACTAAAAAAATAAATAAATAAACAAAAAACCAGCTATCACCTTTCTAGAGCCTATAGGGCACTAAATTATCTTTTCTTACCAAGCTTCACATCAACCCCCTAACCCAAATTTCTACCACTTTTTCTCACCATCACCTAACTCT
>NW_007814765.1:0-923 GCF_000696425.1 Galeopterus variegatus | reverse complement strand
AAAGCTGTGGAAGTTAATTATCACTAGACTTGTCCTGGAAGAAATGCAATAACCTGGAGTCTGTCAGGTTGAAATGAAAGGACACTAAAGAGTAACTTGAGGCTGTGTGAAATAAAGATCTCAGTAGAGGTAAACACACGGGCAATGAGAGAAGCTAGTATTGTCATAACATTGGTTTGTCACTCTGCATTTTGTTTTCTACATAATTTAAGAAACTAATGCATTTTTAAAAAAATATTAGTTTATGGGCCGGCCCGGTGGCGCACTGCTACAGTGCGCCGCTTGGGAGCGCGGCGGCGCTCCCGCTGAGGGTGCGGGTCCCACATACAGACCGGTTCCCGCTCACTGGCTGAGTGAGGTGTGGGAGTGACACCGAGGGTTGCAGTCCCGTTGCCGGACATGAAAAAAGACAAAAAGGGAAAAAAAAAATATTAGTTTATGGTTTTGGCTGCATAATGTATAAAGATGTAATTTTGTGACATCAACAACTGAAAGGAGTAGGAACAGAGATGCAAAGGAGCAGCATTTTTGCATGTTATTGGAATTAATCTGGTATAAGTCCACATTAGAGTATAACTCTAGTATATTAAATGTAATCCTCATAGTAACTATAAAGCAAAAAATACAAAATATACACAAAAAGGAAATGAGAAAGGAATTTAAATATTTCACTATAAAAAATCAACTAAACACTAAAGAAGATAGTAACACATGAAATGAGAAACAAAAAACTATAAGGCATAAAGAAAACAAACAGCAAAATGACAGAAGTAGGTCTCTCCTTAGCAGTCCGTCTAAAAAAAGAAGAAAATTCTGAGATATGACACAACATGGTTGAACCTCAAGGTCACGATACTAAGCGAAATAAGCCAGCCACAAAAATATAGATACTGTATAATTCCATTTATATGGGGTACTTAGAG
>NW_007814764.1:0-923 GCF_000696425.1 Galeopterus variegatus | reverse complement strand
ATTTTCTCATGCAGACACAAAACATTCTCTAGGAGAGATCATAAGTCAGGCCACAAAACAAATCTTAATAAATTTAAGAAGATTGAAATCATATAAGGCATCTTTTCTGGCCAATGGTATGAAACTAGAAGTAAATAACAGGAGATATTTTGGAAAATTCACAAATATGTGAAAAGTAAATAATATGTTACTAAACAACCAGTGGGGTCAATTAAAAAAGACTTTGTAAATTTATAATTATCTTGAAACAAATGAAAATGGACAGACAACATAAAACTTATGGGATACAGCAAAAACAGTTCTAAGAGAGAAGTTTATAGCAATCAATGCCTAGATTAAAAAAGAATAAATAGGGCCGAGCCCGTGGCACACTCGGGAGAGTGCGGCCCTGGGAGCGCAGCAGTGCTCCTGCCACGGGTTCGGATCCTATATAGGGATGACCAGTGCACTTACAGCACTCACTGGCTGAGTGCGGTGTGGCCAGTCTCAAAAAGGACAAAAAAAATAATAAGAATAAATATCTCAAACAACTTAACTTTAAAACTCAAGAACATATAAAGACAAAAATAAAGTCAGTCAAAAGCTGGTAGAACAAAGAAAATAATTAAAAAATCAGGACATAAATAAATAAAATAGAGACTAGAAAACGATGGAAAAGATTTTTTTTAAAGGTTGGTTTTTTGAAAAGATAACAAAATCAACAAACCTTTAGCTAGACTAAGAAAAATAGAAAAATAGAAAATCAGAAACCAGAAACAAAAGAGGAGACATTACAACTTCTACCACAGAAATACAAGGGATCTTAAGAGACTCCTATGAACAATTATACACCAACAAATTGGATAAGAAATGAATGATTTCTTAAACGCATAAAATCTACCAACACTTAATCGTGAAGAAAGATCTGAAAAGTAAGGATATTG
>NW_007814763.1:0-923 GCF_000696425.1 Galeopterus variegatus | reverse complement strand
CTTGGGAGAGCGTGGTGCTGACAACACCAAGTCAGGGGTTAAGATCCCCTTACCAGTCATCATTTAAAAATAAGTAAATAAATAAATTTAACAAACTTCAGCATTTGATAGATGCTCCTTTCCTAACTAAAGTGAAAAACGTTAATAAGCAAAGCAGCTGATTTATGTTGAGGGTAACTCAGACAATGTCTGCAGGAGGAGTTCTCTCCACAGACTGCTGTGCCAGAATCAGGAGAGTTTAGACTGCCAGGCATGAGTAGCAATGTGGAGAACTAATTCTAGAATCTTCGGTAGTGACACAATCATCTCTGGTTGGTTTACAGAGGGTAAACACATTGGAATTCCTCAGCGCTAAACAAAAACTCATCATCACCGTGGTCAACCAAGCCAAAAGTCCATTATGACAGGTTGAGCAGTAGATTTCTGAAAACCCGAGACTTGTGTGACAACCAATGGAAAGACCCCAGGACAACCTCTAAGTTGCCATGGAGTGTTCACTACTGGTAAATGAGAATGCTCCACACTTGACGGTTAAGAAGGGAAGGAGCCTGGGTTTTCCAGTGATGTCCTGATGGTACTTAAGTTAACACTGTCCTGTGTCTGTTGGGAGCCAGGATGAAAAGCGACAATGTGGTCCTGCCCCCACGGACCAGCCAGTGGGAGGTGGGCCCCAGGAATGGCATCTCTGTCTCGGGCCCGCCCTGGTGCCAGAGCTGACTGCTGGATGCTTCACAGGGTTTTCTCCAAGTAGAGGTGATCAGAAAGGAACAGTGGACAGCAGATGGACAGATGGAGGGAAGGATGGGGGATACTGTGCAGATTCTGATTGCTAAACAAAGTTTTGGCTGGAACTCTGGGGACTGCTCTCATCAGATAACCATTTGCTATTTAAAGGTGGGTCAGACAGTACCTAAACTCTCCTC
>NW_007814762.1:0-923 GCF_000696425.1 Galeopterus variegatus | reverse complement strand
GTGCAAAAACTAGGAAAGTTAGAATAATTCTGCTACCTGGTTCTAGACTAGTTTAATTGCTTGTCTGAATCAGTACTGATTTATTTCATGCATTATATTTAGACTTAATTGTTCTATGTGCTGTAACTTTCTATTAAAATAGGGCGGACAAGCACGAAGCTTTCTTTTGTATTTGTAGGGAAGGCAAATGCAATTTTTCCACAGCCACAGAGAAGGGAGAATGTGGGATTCAGAATGACAACAGCAAATCAGTTTCCCCTAAAACCTTTGAGCAGTTCTAAAATCTGGGCATTTGCCTCTCAATTTCCTTTTAAAGCCACAGATAAAATCAAATAAACTCTCAAAGGCAGAACTTCCCCAATTACAATACCATATTTTTAAGGCTATTTATGGGAGATATTGGTTGTTCAACAAAATTCTACCTCCTTGAAAGGATGAGGGATGAATTTCAATTGTGGGCTCCATCATGAGCTGCTTGTCAAAATAAACTGTTTATCTGCCAATTTCAGAGTCACCAGGCCTGCCAAAGCTGTTGAAAGAAGCTTCCTCTCTGGCAACCTGATCTGGTTTGACTGTTGCATGTTAACAGCATGGAGTTTAAAATTAAAACATAACTCTCAGGTTTTAGTGACAACTTTTCAGGATATTCAACTGGAATCAGGGGCGATCTCAACTGTCCTTTTGGTTAAAGAGATGTATAATGATATGTTTCATGGATTTGAAATTTAGAGGAAATAGAAACAGAATTATTTTTTTAATGCTGAGTCCAGATAATCTACATTTTTTTTCTTTTCTTATAAAGTGTAGCTTGAGATTTCATAATCAGTATATTTTTAATGAGTCAAAATGACACAAGATGGAATATTTTTTTTTTTTTTTGTCTTTTGTCTTTTTCCGTGTCCGGCAATGGATCGCAACCCTCA
>NW_007814761.1:0-923 GCF_000696425.1 Galeopterus variegatus | reverse complement strand
TTGACCTGATTTCTACTTTCTAACGGAACTTTTGTGTCCTTTGACCAGCATCCCCCCAATACCTCCTCCCCTGGGCCTCTGGGAACCACCCTTCTACACGCCACTTCTATGACATCAACTTCCACATATGAGTGGGGTCATGTGGAATTCATCTTTCTGAGCCTGGTTTCTTTCACTTAACGTAGTGTCCTCCGGGTTCGTCCACGTCGCCACAAATGACAGGATATCTTTCTTTTGAAAGGCTGAATAGTGTTCCATTTTGTATATATACATTTTCTTTATTCATTCATCTGTTGATGAACACTGGTTGATTCCATATCTTAGCTATTGTGAATAGTGCTGCAGTAAACATGGGAGGAAGACTTACCGATTTCATTTCCTTTGGATATACGAGGGTACTTCAAACAGTTCATGGAAAGATTGCTATTCTCTTTTAATTTTATTTTTCCACGAACAATTTTTGAAATACCCTAGTATATCCAGTAGTGGGATTGCTTGATCATATGGTAGTTCTATTTTTTACTTTTTGCTTTTTTTAAATTGGCAATACTTCCTAAGTATTTTCTCACATCATTAAACACTTTTCAAAAACAATTTCAAAGGCTGTGTAACAGTTCATTGTACCAATGATTAACAACTTTGCTAACATTCTCCTATTGCTGTACTTTTAGGTTGTACCTAATTTTTTGCTACTATAAATAAAACTGTGCTGAACATCTTTTTGTGCAAAAGAACTTCATCTATAATTTGCATTGTTTCCTTAGGACAAACTTCCTCAAAAAGTAGTACTAAGTCTAAGGTTCTGTTGAAGCTCTTTCAAAAGAGGAAACGAAGTTAGCCTGGACCACATGCTGGCTCTTTAGTGATCAATTCTTTTCCTTCTGAATGTTTGAGACCACCCATCTGATCATCTCTTTTAGCCA
>NW_007814760.1:0-923 GCF_000696425.1 Galeopterus variegatus | reverse complement strand
AGATCCTGGGAGCCTTTGGCAGACGACACAAGCTCAGTCCTCAGCAACGGCAGCAGCAGCTTACAGGTCCAGCAGCTTACAGGCCCGGTGGTGGTGGTGGCCTTGCAGAGGGTTCCCGGGGCCCTGGCTGCAACAGCTTGCATCAGCAGCCTCCAGCAGCAGTAGTGGCCTCTTCATGCCGCCACCCCCGGGGTGCATACTGGGGGTGGGGGGGCACCGTGGAGCCACCTGTTCTTTATACTTAAGTTCATAACCCAGGACACCTGGGTGCACATGCACGATTACATTAGACAATAACCAAGGAACATAGGGCGCACGTGCATATTTACATCAAATGCTTGGCAAGATTCTTTACATCTGAGGGGCCCTGACCATTTTCCTATGTTTTCCCCACAACCCTATATCTGTATATCTTGAAGGGCAGAGATTTGAAATTTTCAAATAGCTTTACCTTAGTACAGAGTTAATAGGACCAATTATTGTATTAACTTCAAGAAGGGCTCCCTTAACACAGATTATTAGCACAAAATTTCTGTTAATAGCAACATAGTCAAAACACATTTCCTAGGGGAAATAAGAATGTAAGAATGTACCAATACTTTTAAGTACTATATTTCTTCTAAAGGGTTTTTTAGTGTTCTTTCTCTGTCTCTGTCTCTTTATCTCTCTCATTATCCATAGCTCTATTAGAGGGCATTTTTTCCATGTGGTCCCTTGAGAAAAAAAAATGTTGCTTTGATATTTACAAATTTTATTTTCCCCCTTGAGTGACAAATATAGTCAGCAAATAAGAAGATCTGTGACCTCAGAAGGCTCTGTGTGATGGTGGCTTACTTAGGCTTTTTCTTTCCACTTAATACATGGTTTATACCAATATAACTGGATTACTCAATCAGCAATAAAGATTTCTATTTTTCATAAGT
>NW_007814759.1:0-923 GCF_000696425.1 Galeopterus variegatus | reverse complement strand
TATTCTCTTGATAAGAAATCAGTACAACTTAGATAAACATGATATAGTTTTTATAACTGAAGAAGCTGTGCAAAATTGTGCAGTTAAAAGAATAGTGGGAGTAAATTAAGTAACTAAAACAAGATTTAAAGGCCTTTTACACAGATCCTGAAGCTATTTATTTTTATGGCTTTCCCTCAAAACCAGGTCCTCATTGGATCAGAAAATACACACTTTTTTTTTTTTTTGGTGTACATGTCATTTAAAATTTGTTCAACATGAAAAAAATCATTTGAAATCTATGCAATGTAATGTTCCAAACTGTCTTGAATTTACATTTGGAATCTCTTTAAAAGAAAATTCCACAAACAGCTTAGAAGAGTACCCTTTTCCCCTCATCCTCACTAGCATTTGATATTCTTGGTATTCTTATTAATGGACAGTCTAACTGGGGTGAGATGATATCTCATCGTGATTTTGATTTGCATTTCCCTGATGATTAGTCATGTTCAGCATTTTTTCATGTGTCTCTTGGCCATTTGTATGTCTTCCTTTGAAAAATGTCTATTCATCTCTTTTGCCTGCTTTTTAATTGCTTTGTTTTTTTCCTGTACGGTTTTTTGAGTTCTTTGTATTTGAATATTAGACCTTTGTCAGATATATAGTTTGCAATTATTTTCTCGCATTCTGTAGGTTGTCTTTCCACTCTGTTGATTATTTCCTTTGCTGTGTAGAAGGTTTTTATTTTGATATAATCCCATTTATATATTTTTCTTTTGTTCCTTGTGCTTTTTTTTATTCATAAAGTCTTTGACCACTACTTCCTGGAATGTTTCCCTTTGTTTTCCTTTAGTAATTTTATGGTCTTCTGTCTTATATTCAGTTCTTTAATCCATTTTGAGTTGATTTTGGTGTATGGTGAGAGGTACAGGTCTAGTTTCATT
>NW_007814758.1:0-923 GCF_000696425.1 Galeopterus variegatus | reverse complement strand
GTCACCATGCAAAGCCCGTGCCTAAAGAGTGTGAAGTATTTATTTATTTAATACTTCTGCCATATTTATTTATTTAATCATTTATTTATATTAGTATTGACACAAGGATATTTAATTTACACAGAGCACTGCCTTTGCAGTTGAGTCTTTACGTATTGATTTTATATTCAGCTACCTTGCTAAAATCTTTTAGCAATTCAAATAATTTGAGTTTTTTTCCACTACCATGTTATCTGTGAATAATAATAAATAAATAATTTTTAAAAACCTTACTTTCAAATTATTACAATTCTCCTACCTTTTACTTATTTCTTTTGCCTGGCTGCACTTAACTAGGACTTTTGGTTCGATGTTGAGCTGAGGCTGTGAAAGTGAACACACCTGACTTGTTTTGGCTGATACAGGGAATATGTTCAATACGAGTATTTCACCATTGAGTATAATATTTGCTGCTTCATTTTTTTTTTCTTTTTTAAATATTATTTTTTTAAGTTAAAGAAGTTCCCTTCCAGCCTCAGCTTGCTGCCTGGTTGTTTACCCCAGAAGCAGACCCTGCAACAAAGTTCTAAATGTAATTTAAATTTAACTTAATACTCAGAGAAAGAGATCCCAGGATATAACATTAAGGGATCAGTAAGTAAGTTTGAAAAGAGAAGGAACCAATAAAAGGTGCCTGATAAAGCCAGTTACTACTGTGGGAAACTGGAAAACTGGGAGCAGGTATAAAACCTGCTATTTGAACTGAGATTAAGGGAGTTGGAAGTCCTTGGATGAGGGCTTCCCTGGGACATGCTCATTCTCTGGCATTTTGGATCTGGCTTATGGCTACAAACCAAGAGAAATGCAGAAGCTGGCAGGTGTGAATCTGGCCTGAATGGGCTCAAGTGAGTGCAAGGGCACATGGGCGCCACCAGCACCTGCTA
>NW_007814757.1:0-923 GCF_000696425.1 Galeopterus variegatus | reverse complement strand
TCTTTTGGTCTCTATTTCATTTAGTTTTTCTCTGATCTTAATTATTTCTTTCTATATACTAATTTAGGGATTGTATTGTTCTTGTTTTTCTATTCCTTTGAAGTGTAATGTTAAGTTGTTTATTTGGAATATTTTTATTCTTTTGATGTAAGCATTTACTGCAATAAATTTCCCTCTTAGTATTGCTTTTGCGATATCCTGTAGGTTTTTGTAAATTGTGCTTTAAACAAATTTCATTTGTTTAAAAAAAATTTGGGGTTTCATGCTTTATTTGTTCTGACCCATTGGTTGTTCAGGAGTATGTTGTTTAATTTCCACATGTTTGTATAATTTCCAAAGTTTTGTTTACTGTTGATTTCTAATTTTATTCAATTCTAGTCTGAAAATGTACTTGATGTGATTTCAGTCTTTTTAAATTTGTTGAGACTTACTTTGTGGCCTAACATTTGGTCTAGCCTGTAGAATGATCTGTGTGCTGATGAAAAGAATGTGTACTCTATAGTTGTTCAATGAAATATTCTGTAAATGTCTATCAAGTCCATTTGGTCTAAGGTGCTATCCTAATCTAATATTTCTCTTCAAATTTTTTGTCTAGATGATCTGTCTAATGTTGAGAGAGGGGTGTTAAAGTCCCCAACTGTTATTGTGTTGGGGTCTATCTCTCTCTTTAGAGTCAATAGCAGTTGCTTTATATATTGGGTGCTCCAATGTTGGGTGCATATATATTTATGATTGTTACATCTTTTTTGCTGCATTGGTCCTTTATCACTATACAATGTCCTTTGTCTTTTTTTATAAGTCTTGGTTTGAAGCCTATTTTATACAATATGAGTATAGAAACCCCTGCTTGTTTTTGGTTTCAATTTGTGTGGAATATCTTTTTCCATCCCTTCACTATTAGTCTATGTGTGTCTTTTTTGATG
>NW_007814756.1:0-923 GCF_000696425.1 Galeopterus variegatus | reverse complement strand
TCTGTTGGTCCTGGGGAGTTTGGGAAAAGTTCCCTTCCTTTCTTAGGTCTGACAAGTGATCTGGGGAGAACGGTCCCCAGCATAAGGAATCGTCTGGTTTGTTCTAAGTTTGTCGTCTCCCTGAAGTGTGGGTGTGAGTGATTTAGGGAGTTAATTGTTACAGATTCTGGGTGGACACCTGGGACAGAAGCAGCCAGGAGTGAGCGTGGTGCAGCAGGGATGGGTGTGGCGTTCAGACTCCAGAGTCTGGCTTCTCACTCATAGCTGTGCCACTCATAGGCTCTGTGTGACCCTGGGCAAGCTACTTAGCCTCTCTGAGCCTCAGTTTCTCTACCTGCAAACCACTCTGCCCGCCTGCTCCCTGGGGATGGCAGGGGTTAAATCAGACAGCAGATGGGAGAGACAGCATTTGTAAATGCTGGCTGATGTGCATGGAGGTGGCTGGTGGCAATGACTTCATCTCAGACAGGCTTTGCGTCCCTCCTGTCATGTTCCTGGTGGTCTGGAGCAGAGGGGTGGAATGTGCAGTTGTTCAGAGCACGGCTTAGCATCCTCTCTGCATCGGAGTCCCAGCTCTGCTGTCACAATGTGGGTGACTTCTGGAGCCATAAAGACCTCGTAGTTCTTTTTTATGCAAAGATAAAAATGGGCTCACGCCTGTGAAGGGCAGTACGTGCTCAATAAATGGTAGCTGTTATTGGAATTGCTGAGAGTGTGTAGTTGCATGAGCCTGGGTGGGGTGCGCTGTGGCACCACTGTCTGGGGCAGGTTAGAATGTGCCTCACTGAGTCACAGGCTGCCCGGGGCTCCACCAGCCCACAGGAAGTGGGAGCTCTGGCCCAGGTGAGAGGCAGTGAGGGGCTCCCAGGCCAACCCCACCTCTTCTTCCTTCTCTGAGTGAGGGAGGGCTTGGGTGGCTGGGG
>NW_007814755.1:0-923 GCF_000696425.1 Galeopterus variegatus | reverse complement strand
TGTTTGCTATTTGTATATCTTCTTTTGAGAGGTGTCTATTCAGCTCACGTGCCTGTTTTTTCATCAGATTACTTGTTTTTTCACTGTTGAGGTTTTTGAGTTCCTTGTATATTCTAGATATTAATGTCTTTTCGGAGGTATGGTTTGCAAATATTTTCTCCCATTCTGCAGGTGGTCACTTCACTTTGTTGATTGTTTCCTTTGCTGTCCAGAAGCTTTTTAGCTTTATATAATCCCATTTGTCTATTTTTGCTTTTGTTGCCTGTGTTTTTGAGCTCTTATCTATAAAATTTTTGATCAGACCAGTGTCCTAAAGTGTTTCACCTATGTTCTCTTCTAGTAGTTTCATACTTTGGAAGTGTTTCACCTATGTTCTCTTCTAGTAGTTTCATACTTTGGGATCTTACATTTAAGTCTTTAATCCATTTTGAGTTGTTTTTGTATATGGTGAGAGATAGGGGTCTAGTTTCATTCTTCTGCATATTGATATAATTTTCCCAGTACCATTTACTGAAAACATTGTCCTTTCCACAATGAATGTTCTCGGTGACTTTGTTGAAAATCAGCTGGCTCTAAACACATAGATTTTTTTTATTCATGAAATTGTCATTTTTAATAAATGAAATTAGGGCCTGCCCGGTGGCGCACTGGAGAGTGCGCCACTTGGGAGCGCGGTGGCGCTCCCACCGAGGGTTCGGATCCCATGTGGAGACCGGTTCCCGCTCACTGGCTGAGCGCGGTGCGGGCGCAACACCGAGGGTTGCAATCCCGTTGCCGGTCCCCAGTACGGGCGCAACACCAAGGGTTGCGATCCCGTCACCGGTCAGTAAAAAAAAGACAAAAAGGAAAAAATAAAAATAAAAAATAAATAAATAAATGAAATTAAATGCTAACTCTATGCCAGTTACTTTCTTAATATTTTA
>NW_007814754.1:0-923 GCF_000696425.1 Galeopterus variegatus | reverse complement strand
GCAAACAATGAGAATCCACAGCAGTTTTTATGTCCCCTCCCCTCCACGGACTAGGTGAAGTGCTACAGGTCAGGAACTGTGCGAGAAGACAAATGTGCATGTGTCAGGGGCAGGACGAGGTAGGGGAGGTCTAGAATTTGTCATTCACTCCAAAGTCAAAAGCAGACTGAGAAGACGTAGGTGAAGCAAAGAGAGAAACCAGCAAAGCTAGAAAAAGATTAGAGAGAATGACAGGAAGACCTGTTTAACCCTAATTTCTGTGGTTTTTCTGATGAAGATGTGGTGTTAATGGTTTCACAGTTAATCAGAGACCCATGTATCTTAAATCTCACACATAAGCCAGATGAAAACAGACATCCCACTTGAACGGTATTTTAGTGACACAAAGGCTGAAAGAAAAAACAGATTTGCATAGTAATGACTGTATCGTTGCTTTAAAGCGGCACAGAATTTTCAGAGCCCCTAACCACCAAATCAGGAATTCAAACCACACCCTAGGAAGGCTGGGCTTCCTTTTGTTAAAAAGAAAAACCGAGGGTCTCTGAGGTTAGTTGTCCAGGCAGTAAAAATCAAAAGTCCTGTCTCCCCTCTAACCGCTAGTGTACTTGCCATGTGGACCTACACCCACTGAGGACATTGCCAAAACCCCAAGGAAGTACCATGACTAAGATCCGTGTCTTTCTCTGGGCACTATTTCCACAGAAAGCTTCTCATGTCTCTTCCCTAACATTTCACAAAATAGAGAAATAGGAGAGAAAAAATATGCCTGAGAAAAAGCCAAGTGTAAAGAAGAATTTGATTTTGGCATCCCTTTAAAAGTTTCCACTTACTTCCTCAACCCATGTAAGGCTTACTGTGGAACCAGCACCATAAAGAGACTACAGCTTCAGCTACTATTAAAAAAAAACAAACAAAAAACTGCA
>NW_007814753.1:0-923 GCF_000696425.1 Galeopterus variegatus | reverse complement strand
CACACACACACACACACACACACACACTCACACAGTCCCCAATAACAATAAGGTAATTTGAAGAAATCAGGAAAAATAGGAATAAAAATGTCTGGTAAAGTTTAATATGAATATAGAAAAAAATTAAAATATGGAGAGAAGAAAAGGAATAATGTTTCCACATTTTATAAATGTTCGTTTAAAATCAGAAGTTACAAAGACTCCTTTTGCAGTCAATTCTCAATGTTGGTTGCAGTTATGAACTTAATTATTTTTACTTTTTACTTTAATCTCACTATTTCTACCAAGTGTAACAAATGCTTGAACACACAAAAAAAGATTTGAATTACCTGTTCCAATGAAGTAGGAAAAATTTGTGATGATGGTAAATATGTGGCTTTTTACCCTCCCTGAGAACACAAGCCACTCTAGATTTCATGTATGCAATGCTTCACTGTTTATAGACCCTACAGAATATTTTCTTATAGTTTATCACTAACTGATAATACATTTCAAGAGAGCAATTTGGGTATATATGCCAACTGGTACATGTAACTATCTTAGAAATGTGGTAGTGCTTTAATAGCATTATTACTTGAATCTCAAAATAATTTTCAAGTTAAGGGTTGGAAATATTTCAGTGTGCTTACAGAATATTTTACTCCATATTATATATTATAAAGAGGCCCTTTTAGGAATTCTTGTTTTGCATAATTTTACTCCAAATCATTTAAGATAATTGGTTCTACACAAACAGGACAAAAATATCTCTGGAAATAGGCTAAAATTCCAAATAACTATTGAAATAACATGAACATAACTATATTAATTGTATTTTAAAAGTCATCATGAGATTTTCCTATTCTTACTGAACCAGCAAAGGCATTGGAAATATATACCTTTTCAAAACAACAAAATAAATTTTGGTAAATCATTTTGTATTT
>NW_007814752.1:0-923 GCF_000696425.1 Galeopterus variegatus | reverse complement strand
CCTCAAGACTTCAGACTATGGTCATCACTTTGTGTCTGACATGTTAAATAGGAATGAGAATGCTTATGGGAATTATAGGAATATATGGGGGTTATGGGAATTATATGAGATAAAATATTTACATTGTCTGGCTCACAGAAAACATTCCATAAATGTTAATTCTTCTTCTCAAATCATGACTCTTTTTTTGGAACATCTCCAGGAGGGAATAAGCCTCCTCCTGAGGCTTCTGTGGATGCATGAAGACAGGTTTTACACTGCTCTTGCTTCAATTCATATGTCACCTCCCCAGAGAAGCCTTCCCTGATTACCCATCCAAAAGAAACCTTCCCTAGGTCACTCTCTTTCCCATTACTAGGGTGGCCAATAGCCATTTGTTAAAAAATGGAATTGTTAATTAACTAATTGATTCCTTTTCTAAAATGTCCATCTCTCTATTCTCCATGTTTAACAAAATAAACACACAAGGAGTGCAAAGTTTTGTATGACACCACCTTAAAAAAGCATCTTGTATGGTTATGAGTGAGTGAGCTATAAGCATTTGAACTTGTGTGGTGGTGAGAGCTCCAGACAGCTGTGTTCTTTTTCTTCTGATCCCAAACAATATAATTAAAAAGGATTCACTGAAATGTAGATGTTTCTACCATTTACCCTGGAATGTTGGCTCTATCCAATATAACCCAGTTCGTAAATACAAGATTAGCGTCTGTGCAGGGAAAGCTCTCCTTCTATAAAAATGCATTCAAAAGGAAATCTCCACTTTTTCTTCCCCTTACAGAAGCAGCAGCATTACTTGTAAGACCCATAATTACTTTAAATATTCCACAAGGATATAAGAGCTACAAATGTTAAAACACAATCTGAGACCACATCTTTGGACTCTAAAATAAGCCAGATAAAGATGACGCCCTTTTCCCTACTAT
>NW_007814751.1:0-923 GCF_000696425.1 Galeopterus variegatus | reverse complement strand
TTAAAAATCCTTTAAAAGACATTTATTTACATTTTTTCAATGGTATTGATTTGATAATCATTTGAAAACATGGCAAAGCATTGCATAGGCCACTCTACAGAATAAAATAGACTATAATAATATACATATTTTTGCAAGCATAAACACTCGGGTATAGTAAGGACAGTTGCATGGGTATAACAGGTATGAGCAGATGAACCACATTCATAAAGAAATAGGTCAAAAAGCCAAATATATAAATGCATATCACTATGGATGATAATTGTGTGCACCAGCTTTAAAACTGTGGTCATCCGAAATACCATGACAGACAACCTAAGTCTTTGGACGAGATTGATCAAAAATGGCAACGGGTCTCCACCGCATATGAAGTTGCCTAAGAAGTCAAGATCTCAAGAAATTTTATCTTTCACAAATACAGATGTATGAAAAGAACATCTCCATTTATAGAGGAAGTTCCAATGTTCTAATGTACATGCACAATGCTTACAACGTTTTTATGTACATGCATGATTCTTACAAAGTCGCTGTTGTGATAATGAACTTTCATGGAGTGTAATTTTCAAAAAATACATTAAACCAAGTAGCAAATTGTAAAAAAAAAAATAATAATTGCTGACGATTTAAAATAGTGGAGGGAAACTATAAAAAGAAAAACAAACAAAAAGAAAAAAATAATAAAACAAGAAAATCTGACATGGAAAGTGCATTATAAGGATAGATTATGGGCAAGTGTGATTTTCCAAATTTTAGACATTAGGGATTTTGATCTTTCAGGATTTCAACATCTGGGACTCTGGCGTTTGGAACTGTGTCTTTTGGGGTTATGAGTGGCACTGCATTAGGTTTTGGATTATGATCAGTACCACATTAAGGGATGGTAAAGTACCCAGGGATTAGCAACAGCAGACAACTGTTACCAG
>NW_007814750.1:0-923 GCF_000696425.1 Galeopterus variegatus | reverse complement strand
TTAAAAATCCTTTAAAAGACATTTATTTACATTTTTTCAATGGTATTGATTTGATAATCATATGAAAACATGATAAAGCATTGCATAGGCCACTCTACAGAATAAAATAGACTATAATAATATACATATTTTTGCAAGTATAAACACTCGGGTATAGTAAGGACAGTTGCATGGGTATAACGGGTATGAGCAGATGAACCATATTCATAAAGAAATAGGTCAAAAAGCCAAATATATAAATGCATATCACTATGGATGATAATTGCGTGCACCAGCTTTGAAACTGTGGTCATCTGAAATACCATGACAGACAACCTAAGTCTTTGGACGAGATTGATCAAAAATGGCAACGGGTCTCCACCGCATATGAAGTTGCCTAAGAAGTCAAGATCTCAAGAAATTTTATCTTTCACAAATACAGATGTATGAAAAGAACATCTCCATTTATAGAGGAAGTTTCAACGTTCTAATGTACATGCACAATGCTTACAACATTTTTATGTACATGCATGATTCTTACAAAGTCGCTGTTGTGATAATGAACTTTCATGGAGTCAAATTTTCAAAAAATACATAAAACTAAGTAGCAAATTGTAAAAAAAAATAATAATTGCTGACGATTTAAAATAGTGGAAGGGAACTATAAAAAGAGAAAAACAAACAAAAAGAAAAAAATAATAAAACAAGAAAATTTGACATGGAAAGTGCATTATAAGGATAGATTATGGGCAAGTGTGATTTTCCAAATTTTAGACATTAGGGATTTTGATCTTTCAGGATTTCAACATCTGTGACTATGGCGTTTGGAACTGTGTCTTTTGGGGTTATGAGTGGCACTGCATTAGGGTTTGGATTATGATCGGTACCACATTAAGGGATGGTAAAGTACCCAGGGATTAGCAACAGCAGACAACTGTTACCAG
>NW_007814749.1:0-923 GCF_000696425.1 Galeopterus variegatus | reverse complement strand
TTACATTTACGTGTTTCAAATAATTTTTCTTTTCCTAGAACTGATACTCCTATTTTCTGTTCACTTACTTAATTTTCAAGGTTCTTAACTTACTATCCTCACCTGTTCCAACAATAAATCTAAAAAGTAAACAAACCTTTTCAATATTCTTTTGCACATAGGTATATATGAGTTCTTTAATTTTGAAAAATTCATTTTCTTCCATGTGGATTCCATATTTTCTCTTTTCTAATGAATTCTCTCTCTCTCTTTTTTTTTTTTGGTGGTTTATATCCTTCTATAACTTTTTCAGAAAAATAATGCATGGAACATAAAGTTTTAGAGCTTCAATAACTGAAAAGCTTTTTGTTTTATTTTTGTACTTGTCTGACATTTTTCTGGTCATAGAATTCCAGAATGAAAATAAGTTTTTATTAAAAATTTTAAAGTAGGGCCAAACCTGTGGCTCACTGGGGAGAGTGCGGCGCTAGGAGCGCAGCGGGGCTGGGTTCAGATCCTATATAGGGATGGCCAGTGCGCTCACTGGCTGAGTGTGGTGCGGACAACACTAAGCTAAGGGTTACGATCCCCTTACCGGTCACAAAAAAAAATAATAATAATTAAAGTATATCTCTAGTTTCTTCCTTCTCTTCAGTTAAAATTATATCTTTCAAATTATATTTTCATATGATTTTATCTTATAAATATTTTTTAAAACACATAGAAAAACAATGGTATATGTACATTATACCTTACAGGTACACATATACACACACATACACAGAGAGAAAGTGAGAGACAGAGAGTCACAAAAGGAAAAGAACATTACCAAAATAAGGAGAAATAAGCAGTTAAAATATTACCATATATATATATATATATATATGCTTTATATTTGATAATATTTCCAAATAATAATATATGAGAGAAAGAGAGTGAAATCT
>NW_007814748.1:0-923 GCF_000696425.1 Galeopterus variegatus | reverse complement strand
ATTCTTGTTACTATGACTGTTATTCTTACCTGTTTTTTCAAGTTATGTATTAGCTGCTTAACGAGTCTCCCTTCCCTCACTCCAATGTGTTTTTTACAGCGCTTCTCTAAGAGTGACATTTTAAAAATGCAAATCTGATTTTGTTGCTCCCCTGATTTTGGAGTTAAAGACTATCCATCGTTCTTCAATTAAGATCACGACCCTTAACTTTCAATGCCCTGAGTGTTTAAGACCTCCTTCTCTGGACTTTTTACTCATCACTATGCCCCATCTCCTCCAAGCTCTCTACACTCAACTGCAGTGCACTTTGTTATTTCCTGACGCTGCTAAGCTCTCTCCTGCCCACGGTGCTCCCACATCCTGATGTGTCTTCCCTGACCCTCTGCTCTGACCCAGCGAAGCTAGCTGAGGTCTCAGTTCGATGTCATTTCCTCCAGAAGTCTTCCCTCTCCTGTCAGTCTGGGTTAGGTCTTCCGGATTAGCCAGTGGTGTCCTCTCTGGTAATGCTCAGCACATTCATATTCGTTTTTTAAATGTTTTTCATCTCCATCCCCTAGACTCATGCCTTCTCTACTTCATCAGTCAATCATGCAATCATATGCATGGCACTGAGCAAATAATTAATAAACATCTGCTGACTTAAATAAGTCAATGAATAAATTTCCACCTGGAAGCTGAAGTAATCATTCTAGAAAATTCTGAGTTATGTGACTCTTCTGCTCTCTTCAATAGCTTTTCCATAGCCCTCAGGACAAAGTCCACATCTAAGCCTGGTATTTCTCACCCCATTGTACCTTTCCTTACACCTTTCTCTCCTCCACTGTCCTTTCACTGTATATTTCAACTCTACTAAATTATCTTCGATAACTGTTCTCTTTTGCCTTACATATTTGCATATTCTGGACCTTTTCCTGCTGGCCCTA
>NW_007814747.1:0-923 GCF_000696425.1 Galeopterus variegatus | reverse complement strand
GACTACCATTCTTAATCCATTCACTATGGCATGGTCCTACAATCTAATAACCTCTTCAAGGCTCCACTTCCCAATCACTATAATAGGATTTCCCATCCTCTTAAAAGTCACAGTGGGGACCAAGTTTCTAATACACAAAACTTGGGGGATACAATTCAAGCTTCAGTGAGTTTTAGGGGGACATAATTCAATCCACTACACTGCATAATTGTCATTTCCTTATAAGTATTACTTTCAAATATCTAGAAAAGAAAAATTATAAAATAAATGATCAGTTGAACAATTTCAGAAGCAGAGTGTCAAATCTCCATGTATCTAAAAAAAATGATAAATACACAAACATACCAAAAAACATGTTCTAGAAAGTAGTTATTTCATTTAATGCCTTTCTTATAACCTTCACTGGAAAATCATAATCACATCTGAAATCCAAGAAAAAATAAATCTATTCTTTCCCAGAATTACATTAACCTTTTAAGACCTAGTATAAAAAACAATATAATGATGAGTATACATTTAAAGTTTTTCAGGTAATTTTCTATTAGACATAAAAGAGAAAGTATGGTTTATCTTAGGTTAGAATTTCTCTCTGTTGACAATGTCTAACTTTATGAAGAGTCAACATCTTAGTTGATGACACTAAAGAAATAGCTTTCACTATTCTTTAGGGTGAAATTATTCTAGATGCCTGCCATTTCCTTTCACAAGTATGTTGGAGAACTTCCAGAGGCATATGACTGAACTTCTTCAAGGTCTTTAAAAATAAAGAAAATGAAACCAAATAAAATAGTGGCTGCATTCGGAATACATTTGCATCTTTGGCATATCTGAAAAAATCCTTTTTTTGACTTCCATTGCATTTTGGACAGGGGCCTTAATATATCCAGAAGACAAATTGTGGACCTAGAGAAGAGTGTTCACAA
>NW_007814746.1:0-923 GCF_000696425.1 Galeopterus variegatus | reverse complement strand
CCAAGAATAAAAGAGAGAAGACCAAAATTACTAAAATCAGAAATAAAGTAGGGTATTATTACATTGTCACTATGGCTTTTTGTCATCGTAAGATATAGTTTCTTTCTCTTTCTCATTTGCCCGTTTGTTCTACCAGTGGGTTTTGTTCTTTCTTGTGTATTGGTGGTAGTAATTATCGTTTTTCAGATTCCAGATGCAGGACGTCAGTGAGGATTCCTTGTATGGCTGGTCACGTGGTGGTGAACTCCCACAGCTATTGTCTGGAAAATACACAATTTCTCCTTCATTTCTGAGGGATAGCCTTGCTGGGTATAGTATTCTTGGCTGGCAGGTTTTTTTTTCTTTTAGTATTTTTTTTTTTTTTTTTTTTGTCTTTTTTACTGACCAGTACGGGATCACAACCCTCAGTGTCGTGCCCGTACCGGGGACCGGCAACGGGATCGCAACTCTCGGTGTTGCGCCTGCACCGCGCCACCCCGTGGCCTTGG
Source organism: Galeopterus variegatus (assembly GCF_000696425.1). Classification (NCBI taxonomy): domain Eukaryota; kingdom Metazoa; phylum Chordata; class Mammalia; order Dermoptera; family Cynocephalidae; genus Galeopterus; species Galeopterus variegatus. The sequence goes on along the minus strand of NW_007814746.1, from coordinate 435 downwards.
TGTTATCAGCACCGCACTCTCCCGAGTGAGCCACGGGCCAGCCCTTTTCTTTTAGTATTTTGAATATATCATCCCATTTTATTTTGGCCTGTAGAGTTTTTGTTGAGAAGTCTGCTGTTAGTCTGATAGGGGCTCCTTTCTAGGTGACTTGACGCTTTTCTCTCGCTTCTTTTAAGATTCTCTCTTTGCCTTCAAGCTATGCTAGTCTGACCATAATGTGTCTTGGAGAGGATCTTTTTGGGTTAAATCTGTTTGGGGATCTTCGAACCTCCTGGACCTGTAAATCCGTATCTCTCCCTATACCTGGAAAGTTTTCTATTATTATTTTGTTGAATAGGTTTTCCATGCCTTTTCCTCTCTCTTCCCCTTCTGGAACACCCATGATTCGAATGTTTGCGAGCTAGCACTCAGAGATTTCCTTCACTTTAAGAAATT
>NW_007814745.1:0-923 GCF_000696425.1 Galeopterus variegatus | reverse complement strand
GAACCTTTAATACTCTGTTTTCATAAAGTGATATGAAAAGTAGAAAGGAAGTCAGAAGGGACATAGAAACTTAAACAATACTATGAACCATCTGGATCTAATTGAAAATTTTAGAACATTCCACCCAGCAGCAACAGAGTACACATTTTCAAGTGCACATGGAACATTTACCAAGACAGACCACATTCGAAGCCATAAAACCTTAACAAATTGAAAAGAAATCCTACAAAGCATGTTCTCTGATCTCAGCAGAAATAAACTAGAAATTATTTACAGGAAGATACTTGGAAAATCACCCAAATTTTTGGAAACTAAACAACACACTTCTAACTCATGGATTAAAGGTAAATTAGATGAAATTTTGAACTAAATGAAAATAAAAATTCAACATATCAAAACTTGTAAGGTGAAACTATGAGGGTACTTCAAAAAGTTCATGGAACGATTCATAATATCTTTTTTTAAAAAAATAACATTTGTTATTTATTTACATTTTAGTTCCAAATGCTGGAAATTCCTAGAGTCCCCATTCTTTAAAAAAGAAAAAAAGTGATATAAAATGAAACCAAAACAAATAAACTGAATATACAGGCAATGACAAGACAAAATTATTCTTGCAAATTGATCAATAATTTCAGATTTGGGAAAAATTTGAAATGTACAAGAAACTATTTTTCAAACTTTGTCAAAATATAGTAGTTTTTTTTTTTTTTTTCCCTCTTTCCACAATGGACAGGAATACCACAGCCTTTTTTAGGGTATCCAGAAATTGAGTTAGTCTTTTTTTTTTTAAGTTAGTATCATGACTTTATTAAAATAAATAAATAAATCGAGCTTCTAGAGGAAAAAAAAAGCCACGTGCATTAAGGTACTTAAGAAGTACACCTGATAACATGATGAGAGCATTGCCACGCTGTACTTCT
>NW_007814744.1:0-923 GCF_000696425.1 Galeopterus variegatus | reverse complement strand
TCTGGGATGAGTACGGGAGTATCACCCAAGATGTCAGTGTAAGCAGGGACCTGGGTGGTTAAGAAATGAGGCAAAAAGCCCGGAAAACGAGGAACACGCACCGAGACCCCAGGCACCAAGATGGCACCACTGAGTGCGGGGGACACGTTAGCTCGATGTCATCCTGTTCATGAAGGTCGCACATCCTTTCGGGTGGAACCAGGCCTACGATGACAAAGAGGAATTAAATCCACTCAACTGCTGCCATCAAAAGGCGGAAAGGTGGGAGTCCTCTTGGATCCTGACAACGGAGATAATTATGCAAACAAGGGCACTCTGCTGCCTTGACTATCAGCTGGAGCTGATCTGGAGCACACAATTGCCCAGATGACTCCATTTTCCACTTTGGCTTCATTTGTAGGTAAATTTTGAGACGGGTTTTTGGTTTGTACACCAGTTCTCTTTGAAGAAGAGAAAAGTGAGGCATGTTTTATGTCAATTCCTGGTGACTTTGATGCATACCTAGGATCAAAGTAAAAAACTAACTATTTCAGTCCTGCTTTTTAAAAGAAGAAACACAATATCTTTCTTTGTCTACACCCAGGATTCAGCAAGCTATGAAGTTATGTGCAATCTGACATTGAAGAAATTACTTCCTGTCAATCACTAAGACACAGGGAGTCAGCTGTCACAGGTGATGTGCCTGGGACTCAGCCTCTGCTCTTCTGCTGTGCTGGGCAAGGTCAGTCACCCATGTCCGTAGCAAGGTGGAGGCTGAAGCCTGCAGAAACCAGCAGAGAAAGGAAGACGGGATTGCGGTCGTGATCAATCTGAGAATCACCACATTGTTAATCTCTGACATGAGAGTTCCCAGAGCAAAACTGACAACATCTTTTCGTTTATGATATGGATGTAACCAGAGCAAGACATTTAGTATTTTTTTT
>NW_007814743.1:0-923 GCF_000696425.1 Galeopterus variegatus | reverse complement strand
CTCCAAGACATGTTACAGTCAAACTGGCAAAACTCAAAGACAAAGAGAGAATCTTAAAAGCTTCAACTGCTAGCCACATTGTACTGAACGTTCTGGGAACTACTGCTTCATCGATTAGACTACTGACTGAATCATATCATAAGCATCTTTATTTTATAAATGAACAAAATGGGGGGGTAACAACTTTAGAAAAATTCAACTTTTTATTACCCAAATAGCTTCAGAGTTATCTCTAGAACTGTAAATAAATCACTAGATATTTCTGAAACTTATTTTCTTTAGCTAAAATAAGGAAATTGTTGGTTTAGGATTTTACAACTCGAGTACGCCATTATCCCACAGAACAAAGTGGTATTCCTCAAATACAACAGTTCATGGTTAAATGTAATTGCCTGACCAGGCCATGTAACTACATCTACAAACCTTCTGTCTTAGTCGCTTTACTGTTGCTATAAGAATAACTGATGTTGGGTAATTTATAAAGAAAAAGGATTTATTTGGCTTACAATTCTGGTGGCTAAAAGGCAAGGATCAGGCAGTCCACCTGGTGAACTGTTTCAAATCATGGCAGAAAGCAGAGGGGAGCAGGTGTATTCAAAGAGCTCATGTACAAGAAAGGAAACAAGAGAGAAACAGATAGCCAGACGCTTTTTAACAACCAGCTCTCTCAGGATCTAATTCATTCCTGAAAGAGTGAGAACTCACTCCGTGAAGGAAGGCATGAGTCTATTCATGAGAGATCCATCCCCGTGACCCAAGCACCTCCCACAAGGTCCCACCTCCCAGCAATGCTAACTGGGGAATCAAATTACAACATGAGTTTTGGTGTGAACAAACCACATCCTAACCACAGCATCTTCTGATTATAAAATCAACTTTGATATGCTTGCAATGCACAGGTCAACTACCCAAGAGGATAGTAT
>NW_007814742.1:0-923 GCF_000696425.1 Galeopterus variegatus | reverse complement strand
GAAACGTCTGCTGAATGAACCTGAGCACCAGTGAACAACTTAATCCTTATTCTCTTCCTTCCTTTCTAATTATAGAACCCAATACCTACTACACCTCCATGCCCATCTATTAACCTTTCCTCTTCCCCTAATATGAACTCAATTAAACCACAAACTTAGAGATTTTCTAGCCCACATATGAGGCTGTCAAAGACAAAAACACCAGCTTTGGCTTCACAATACATAGATATGTCCTGATTCTGTCACTTTCTAGCAAGTAACTCAACCTCTGTGAACATCACAGTCCTCATCTGTAAAATGTAGGTAGAAGAATAAATGAGTTAATACATGTAATCTGCACAATAACTTTTTTGGGGAGCACCCTCACGCCCATCTTATAGATTATGACCTTAATCCAAGAGAAGTGAATTGTTGAGGTTACACAGACATTAAGTGCTATTGCAAGGCCTGAATTTGAAACTCAAGTTCATGCTCTTGAACACTACATTATAAAAAATCCCAAGACTTCCTACTGCCTCAGTAAGATTTTCCCCAATCTATTTGCTGACTGATAAAAAAATTATTCTACTGTTTTCAAAAATAAAGCTTTTTCAGAATAGCACACATCCTTGAATTTGTCTTGCTCAGTTTTCAGCCTCCTTGGGAGGTCTCTAAATCCATATCTAATACAGACTCCTCAAGTCTCAGCTGGTTTGAGACACTGTCAATTATAATGCTTAGAGTGTAAAAACAAATGCCTTCTTCCTGAACCATCATCTTTCAATTACAAATCACAGTCTCCATTTGGAAGTGTTCTCCTTTAGATGCAAACATCTTGTAGTCTGGAGCTAGTTAGAGCTGAGGAGAAATTGAGAGAGGGGACATGGGGTGAGGACGAGATGGGGAGAAGAGTAAGACAGGGAGAGAGAAAGGAGAAAGACGAT
>NW_007814741.1:0-923 GCF_000696425.1 Galeopterus variegatus | reverse complement strand
TTTTTTTTGCAGCTGGCTGGTACAAGGAACCGTACCCTTGACCTTGGTGTTACAAGGAACAAATCTTCTTTAAAATCATTTCCCTCCTATCCCTGATCTCTTTTCTCTTTCTTTGAAATCCTTCAAGTTTTCTTCTCTCTTCCTATCACTTTAATCTTTTTTCTTTTTCTCCTCAAACTCTGATCCCACCTTTAGTGTTTCTGTCCCTTTCTTCTCTGGAGAAATTTCTCCAATTTGTACCTTCACCCACTAGCCCGCTCCAGAAACCAAAGTAATAAAAATGTTCCTGGGATTATCCGCCCTCCTTAAGGAGTCTAAAAATGCCAGAGATAGGAGGAAGGTGTGAATACTACTAATAATTTAACACATCCTGTTGATAAAATGATAATATGGGCAACTACATGTAAATATATTTAGGGTATTTAAAAATAGGTATAGTTTAAGCTATAGCAACTATTTGAATATTTTATAGAAAATCACAAAAGTTCTAAAATATAAATGGGAAGTATTTTCTAAAGGCATTTTTTATTTATATTAAGCCTTTTACTATAAAGATAATATATATTTCACCTACATTAGTTCAGTATTTATGGTTTTCAATTTTATAATATCAAGGGAAAATTCATGATAAATTAAAAGAAAGAAGGCTAGCATTTCCAGACGATGCAGCCACCTAAAGTGCTTACCACGGAGTGTGTATTTCTATAGTAGTCCTCTTTATAAAAGTTGCTTCTAGTGAAATTCTCCAATAGTGAAGTGCAATAAAAGCCCTAAATTGCTTCAGCACAATTCAGCAAGGTTTTGTTCCACTTACTGAAGCCTACTTTTATTTACAAGCATGTGCCGCTGCTAAACGATGCACTTACCACACGCCACGTGGGTGAAAAGTGCTTGTGCTGAAACACTCCCTCTCTGCTTTCCCC
>NW_007814740.1:0-923 GCF_000696425.1 Galeopterus variegatus | reverse complement strand
CAGCCATCCCTATATGGGATCCGAACCCGTGGCCTTGGTGTTATCAGCACCGCACTCTTCCAAGTGAGCCATGGGCCGGCCCTAGGAATGATGCATGTTTGATAAAGAATAAATACTGTTTGCTAACAGTCTGTCCTGTTATTCATCAGGAAATTTCAACGTGATCTTTCTTGCCATCTAGTCATCGGTTCTATAAACACCGAACATCTACAGTTTGCTGGGGGCCGTGGCTACCAAAACAAGGAGCTCTCTGGGAGTTCACAGGTTGGTGGGGGAGCCAGGGGTGAAGCTAAACCGAGTCTCAACGGATGTGTGGGAATAAAACCAAGCTGTGCATGCCAGAGGGGCAACATTTCAGGCAGAGAGGACAGCTTCAGAAAGACACTGGGGGGAGGCACGGCGTGGGCACCTGGGCATTCCAAGTAGTTCACTGTCCTGGGCTTTGCACTTCAAAAACCTTGATCTCATCAGAGCTGTTTGAAGTCCAGCAAGCTTCCTTGAGGTCACCGAATTTTTGAGAGGATGGTGTATCAACTAGAATGCCGTTTCCTTAAGTCGTCACTGCGTGGTGGGCCAGATGTTCAGGGGGGCGTTGGAATCTGGATGCATACAGAAGGCTGGTGAGTGAGCATTGAATTGCAGCAAGTCACAAAGCTCATGATCTTGTCACCCACTGGTGATCTTTGTCTGTCTCTGTTACCATCTTCTCTCTCCCTCCATTCGTAGCCAAGCTTCCAGGATACCATGCTCTCTCCTCCCTCCTCAGCCCACATACTCCTCACCCTATTACAATCTGGATTCTCCCCCACCTGTCCCCAGAAGCTGCCTTCCCCTAGGTGAGATCCCAACTTCAGATGCCACGTGTATCATCTAAAGATTCCCAAATCGCTATCTGTGGCTCAGATAGCTTCTTAAAAAAATTG
>NW_007814739.1:0-923 GCF_000696425.1 Galeopterus variegatus | reverse complement strand
ATTGCACATTTTATAGTCATTATGAAAATATAAATGACTAAATTAGTTATGTTAGATATTATGCTGTACATAGAGACAATAAGATCCTGCCTAATGAAAGGGCTTGTCTGGAGTATTAAATTAACTAATACCTGCAAAGCTACTACAGTATATATGGTTTGAGGATTAAATGATCTAATATGTACACATCTCCTAGAATATATGTAAAGCCATTAGATAGTGCCTGTCACATATTAACAGCATACAATCATTGATTATTTTATAATTATTATATGACAATTTGATTTTGAGAGAACTGTCAGGGTTTGATTCCATAGAGGAAATTAGGCAAATTTTGAATATCTGTGAAGCATCTCAAATATTCTGAGATGTAGAAGGGAAAGACACTGAAACTGATTATTCAGCTTAGTGCCCCTTTATTGTGTTAAAACATTTGCCCTTGTATGAAGAGTGGATACAAAGTACAAAACCATTAATTTGTTCTTAGTTCCTGGTAGTTTTCGATATTTATGGGCTAATTTGAATTGTTCCTGAAATTTTAGTGTGTTCTCCTGTTTAAAAAAAACAAAGAAAATATCAGAGAATAAGCTCATCTTTTCTTGTCATTCATCTATCATGTTAAATGGTTATAAGATTACCTGAAAGAGCACAACAGCTTCCCTACCAGAGACATATGAAATCTACAGCTTATTTTTTTGTTTTCCAAAATGTTAGTCTAAGGTAACTAAACTACAATGTATGTTTAGCTATTAAAACTGTTAAGAGTTTATTTAGCTCAGGGTTCCCCAAAGCTGCACTATTGACATTTGGGGCCAATACTACATTTTAGTGAGGAAAGGGGGGCCTATATTAGATCCTTTCCTAGTCCATGTAACAGAATACCTGGAACTATGCAATATGTAAGCAAACTAAATTTATTGCTT
>NW_007814738.1:0-923 GCF_000696425.1 Galeopterus variegatus | reverse complement strand
ATTTATTGAAGAGGCAGTCTTTTCCCCAATGTATGTTCTTGTTGCCTTTGTCAAAGATAAGCTGGCTGTAAGTATGTGGGTTGATTTCCAGGTACTCTCTTCTGTCTCATGCATCCAAGCGTCTGTTTTTATGCTGGTACCATGCTATTTTGTTTACAATAGCTTTGTAGTATAATTTGAAGTCAGGTAGTGTTATGCCTCTGGCCTTATTTTGCTCAGTATTGCTTTGGCTATTCATGGTCTTTTGTTGTTTCATATGAGCCATAAAATTACTAAAAGAAAACATAGGGGACACACTTCAGGAAGTAGGACTGGGAAAAAACTTTATGAATAAGACCCCAAAAGCACAAGCAAAAAAAGAAAAAATAAACAAATGGGATTATATCAAGCTAAAAAGTTCCTGCACAGCAAAGGAACAAATAAAGCAGAAAGACAACCTACAGAATGTAAGAAAATATTTGTAAACTATGCATCTGACAAGGGATTAATTATCCAGAATATATAAGGAACTCAAACAACTTCACAGTAAAAAGCCAAATAATCCACTTAAAAAATGAGCAAAGGAGCTGAATAGACATTTTCAAAGTAAGACATACAAATGGCCAACAGGTGCATGAAAAAATGCTCAACATCAGTAATCATGAAGTGTATTAGTCGGTTTCTGTTGCTTATAACAGAATACATGGAGCTGGGTGATTTATAAAGAAAACAAAATTTATTGCTTTCAGTTTCAGAGGCTGGGAAGTCCAAAGCCCATCTGGTGATGGCAACAGTGACCCAGGGATCTCACATGGCAAGACGGTGGAAGCACAGAGAGCAGAGAGAGAGAAAGACAGACTCTCATCTTCTTTTAAAGCCCTCAGAACCATACCCCTGACCACCATTTTTAATCCGTTCACTACTGCACTGTCCTGCAATCCAGT
>NW_007814737.1:0-923 GCF_000696425.1 Galeopterus variegatus | reverse complement strand
ACAAATGGACATATACTGTATGATTCCATTTACATGAGATACCTATGATAGTCAAATGCACAGAGACTAAGAGTAGAATAGTGGTTATAGGGACTGGGGGGCAGGGGCCAGAGGATGTGGAATTATTGTTTAAACAGTACAGAGTTCCAGTTTGGCGATATGAAAAAGTTTTGGAAATGGATAGTGGTGATGTTGCACAACATTGTGAATGTACTTAAAGACACTGAATTGTACACTTTAAAATGGTTAAAATGGTAAATTTTGTGTGTATATATATTTTTACCACCACAACAAAAAAGTGACGTATTCCAAAATGAAAACATAAATGGGCCTCTTTCCCTGATCCCTTACGCTTTCGGTAACACACACAGACACACAGACACACACCGAAGCACACACACTCACTCACCTCCCTAAATTTTGTAGATTTTGAGTATCATCCTTTTACCTCTAAAAAAGAGCGAAAAATAGCTCCATAACTTCAGAATTGTACTGTTTTACCCAATAGGTAGATTACCCACATTTTTTAAGGTAGCACCGTCCAACAGAAAAATTTTATAAGGCATGTGTGTAATTTTAAATTCTTTAGAAACCACATTTAAAAGTTTTTTAAAAAGGAACAGGTAAAATTAATTTAATGTTATATATTAATTAACCTAATGTATTCAAAACATTATCACTTCAGCATGTAATGAATAAAAAATCACTAGTGAGATATTTAACATCCTTTTTCATCATACTAGGTCTTTGAAATTTGATGTATCTCACACCTACTGCACATCTCATTTTGCACTAGCCATGCTGCTAGCGGCTACTTTACAGGACAAAACAGCTTTAAGGGTTTCAAAGAGATAGTTTTTAAAGTAGACTGGGGCCGGCCTGGTGGCGCACTGCTATAGTGCGCCGCTTGGGAAGCGCGGCGG
>NW_007814736.1:0-923 GCF_000696425.1 Galeopterus variegatus | reverse complement strand
CTCTCCAAATATGAGTACAACCTCTGTTAATATTTTGCTTTTTCTTTTCTTCCAGCATTTTTTTTCCTAATTCTACGGATACATTTTTGTTGTGTTTATTTCACATACCTTTATGAGTTTTTTAGTAAAGTTTGAGTAAAGCTATTCTTAAACTGCTTTTTTGGGGGAGTGGGGGAGTGGGCTTCTCCATAAGCCAAAACTTCATAATTATACAGAAAATCCTCACATTAGGAATGTTTTATGTTTAGAACTTGATAAGGATCAGTACATGTTTTCCCATGAAAACAGCATGTAGAATGTAGAATGTCAGGATGGAACAGGCAGGTTTATGAAGTGATCTGCACTTGAAGAATTGAATTAACAGCACTCTCAAGCATGGCTTCTACATAACAGACTGCCTCTTTGAAAAAACATGCTCAGAATTCCAACCAGGAAGACTTCTCCTATCATGGCCTCTTCCATTAACTCTCTGCTTTACCAAGCTGGGAGGAACTTTCTAAGCAAATCACTGGTGGTCATCTGGATGCATGAATGCTCAATGAAGGATTCCAGGACAGGAGTTATGCAGTGGGATGTAGACTTGGGATTAGCTACTGCCTTTTCCAGAGTCACAGGAAAAGTGATTTGCTTTTTCATATGTTTACTGATCATTTGAATTTCTCTTTTATGAATTGTCTATTTATGCCATTTTCTTATTGGGTTGTCTTTCTGTTTTTAATTTATAAAGGTCACTCAGTATATTATACTCAGTATATCATAGATACGTTGCAAGGATTATAAATATGTTTCCCAATATAATTATTTTGTTTCTGGGTATTTTAATTTACTTATAAAAGGTTTTAGATAAAAAAAAATCATTCAGGGGCCAGCCCGGTGGCGCACTGCTACAGTGCACCGCTTGGGAGCGCGGTGGCGCTCCCGCC
>NW_007814735.1:0-923 GCF_000696425.1 Galeopterus variegatus | reverse complement strand
AAATATTTTTAATTCTGCAGATAAACTCACATTTTTAAAGTTCTTCCTATGCCACTGCACCCAGACAGCACAATCTTAACTTGCTTCACTCACCAATTTAAAACTGGTCAAATTTAAGTACATTGGGCAATGAAAGAAAAAGGAGGTAAATTGTGTTTGGAATTAAGAGTTCTAATATGCTCCTTCTTGAATAATAACATTTATAACAAGAATAGCCATCGTTCACAATTTAGGTTCCAGATTGCTGTTGTTAACAGTAATGAACTGCTGCAGACCAAGTAAGAAATGACACGTCATTTTTTTTCTAAAGCAAATTGAATCTACCTCCAAGCCCTCAACACAAGTTTTCAGGAAGTACAGTATCAGTGATTACCGGCCCTCTCTTTTTAAGAAAATGTATCCAAAACTTGTGAATAAGGCAACAAGATTACTGTGTGCCTTCTCAAATGTCATGCTAGAACACTTTGTAACTTCTTAAGATCCTCTTGTGCTCTAGGCCCTAACCCTGTCCAATATGGTAGCCACATGTGGCTGTTGAGCACTTGCAGTGAGGCTAGTACCACTGGAGAACTGAACTGAGATGTGTCAAATGTAAAAAGCACCTGGGACTTCGAGGACTTGCAACAAAAAATAAATCTCAATAATTTGTAAACTGATGCATGTTAAGATGATAATATTGTAGATACTGTCGTTTAAATAAAATTTTATTAAAATTAATTCCATCTATTTTTTAAAAACCTTTTTAATGTGGTTAGAAAATTTTAAGTTATATTTGTGTCTCGTATTTCTATTGGACAGTGACACTATAGAGTTTATGAGAAGATAACTTTTTTTGACTAATTATTTACTCCTGATTAGGGTCCAGACTGTGAAGTTAGATGTTTACCTGTAGATAATTAAGAAGTTGCAAATGATTTCTGTCA
>NW_007814734.1:0-923 GCF_000696425.1 Galeopterus variegatus | reverse complement strand
ACTGAGATGTGAGATTCAGGTGTAAGTGACCAGCAGAGCTCATTGACTCTGCATGAGCCCAGAGTTAGATTTAGCAAAGTCTTTAAAGTGGCTGTTATAAATATGTTCAAAGAATTAAAGCAAACCATGTTGACAACGACTCAATATATAGGCAGCCCCCATAGAGAAGTAGACACTACAAAAAAGAACCAAATGGGATGTTTACTTCTGCAATGATGTAAACACATCCTCCCCCCAAAAGGCAATTATAAACCTGAACAAAGCTGTCAAAACATATTTAACACTTCTTAAAACGGAGGAAACCTTCGATCACACAGAAGTCTACATGGGGACCCAACTGGGAAATGGAACCAAAGAAACACATGAGGGTGAGCAGACCACCTTCCTCCCCCAGTTAGACTTGCCGCCGCCTTTCACTGGTCTGCAGCACCTCCTTGAGAACCAGGGCAGCGAACCAGTAAATTGGCATTCTGGGGTTTACCTCAGGCTCTCAGGGTCTTTCAAGCTCAGGGTCAAGTTTTGGATTGCTCAGTAATGACTCTGTCTGCACTGGGCCTTGGTTTAGCTCAGTGGATCTCACTAGAACCAGTATGCCCCAGGGCCCTCTCTAGAAGTTTGTGAGGACTTTTGGGGTCATCTGATGACTGGGGGCACTGCTGGCCTATAGCGAGCAAGGGCCAGATTGCTGGGCACGTGACAACGTGTGAGACTGTGCCCCATCTTGGAGAATTGTCCCGCATCCTTTGCAATTTTCAATGTTCCTTCTGCTGTCATTCATTAGGTGAAAAACCTATTTCTTATATAAACCTAGAACCAAGCTCACTTTAGATATAAACAAAAAGTCTTTTTTTGCATAGTTTTAATATATACTGAATTGCTAGTAATAATCAAGGTAAGCTGTACTTTGGCTTTTTTTTTTTTTT
>NW_007814733.1:0-923 GCF_000696425.1 Galeopterus variegatus | reverse complement strand
CCCCATGCTTGATACCTAATCAAGCTCCTCTTCATAATTTCCCATCTACTCCCTCATCTTGACCACTGGTATAAATTCACGCTTGTCTCTGTTGTATTCAGACTTAAGTTCAATCTCTTTCCCCTATTGCAATAGCAATGAATAAAGTCTTCCGTGCCATTTTAAACAAATGTCAGAATACTCTTAAATACAGGGAACAAAATAATGTTCCTCTCCTCGAAGAACTTACATTTCAGTGGGGGGTCAGGAAGAGAAAGATTAAACAAAAGAAAAAGAGTGAAGAAGTGGGAGGAGGATTGTTATTTAATATACAGCTGTACGGAATGGCCTCCTTGATATGAGATCATATGAGCAGAGGTCTGAAAGAAGTGAGGTAACAAGAAGTGGAAGAGCCCAGCACAGCAAATAGTTGTAGATAATTAGCTTTAGATGAGCCATTTTGTAGAATACAGCTATAAGCAGAACGCTAGCCAAAAGAGAATTTTTCTAACTTTGGCTGACAGCATAGCCCATTGGAAGATGCTGCAGAACTAGGAGCTTAAGAAAAGCACGATCATAAAAACTAATCGGTAACTTGCAGAACTAACCATTCTTCCCTTGAAGTCACAGCTGTCCAGGAACAAGATAACACCCACATTTCAAGGATAAGTTGAAGAGTTACAGAACTGACAATGAGATAATAAATAGCCCAGAGTCTACAAGATTGCCTGTAGCAGCCCCCTGCTGGGAATAACCTCCCCCTTTGTTTCTCACACTTTTCCCTTTAAAAATCTTTCTAAGCCTCCCGAGCTTTTGAGACAGCCTTATTCTGACTGTCCCCTCAGGTACCTGATAATAAAAGCTTCCAGTCCTTGCATCAACCTCTGACTTCCGAGTCTTGTTTCTGGTGAAAAGGCAGGCGAACTTGGTACCTGTAATAGAAG
>NW_007814732.1:0-923 GCF_000696425.1 Galeopterus variegatus | reverse complement strand
TGTCAGGCCCTCCCAGAGGTGCAGTGCTGTGCTTTGAGCATTTGTGTCCCCCTCATAATCCATGTCGAAACTTAAATCCTCGATGCATTGGTATTAAGAGGTGGCTCTCAGGAGGTGATTAAATCATGTAGGCAGAGCCCTCACAAATGGGATTAGTGACCTTATAAAAGGGCTGGAGGGATTGGCGTTCTTCCCCCTGAAGGACACAGCATAAGGCATCACCTTAGAAGCAGAGCACGTCTCTCACCAGACACCAAACCCGCTGGCGCCTCGATCTTAGACTTTCAGCCTCCAGAACTGTGAGAAATACATTCATATTTATGAATTATCCAGTCTGTGGTATTTTGTTGCAGCAGCCCCAATGGGCCAAGACACGGGGGCAGGGGCAACGCACTGCTGTGAGGCTGCTGGAGGTTTCCCAGAGGGACGTCCCCTTGCATTTGGGGTCTGTTAGATTTGCTTTGTATGAGTGAATATGAGAGAGAGAAGATACAGGGGAGGGAGGGAAAGATATATTGGCTGACACATGAGCCTGAGGGAACACTAGGAAAGTTTCAGCGATTTCAACTCTCACTCAGGTATAAATTAAAATTCTTCTAAAGTGAGTTGACAGAAAACTCAGGAGACTCTCTCCTTCCAGCTGGTGGGCAGGGGAGATGGGGATGAATAAATGAAACAGATGTTCTGACTGAACGTTAATGACCCGTCGGCAAGTGTGAAAGGCAAGATCTATGGAATCAGAAAATCAATTTTAATCTAAAAGAAAAATAATACTGTGTTCCAGTTCCTGTTACCCTTTTGAAGTCTAGGTTTAAGCGTTAGGACTGAGTAGATGAGAAATATAGGTCGATACAGCCAGGGCACGAATGAAAAGGTACATTTAACAGGAAGAGATATTTGAGTCCAGGGTCCTAGTAATGAGG
>NW_007814730.1:0-923 GCF_000696425.1 Galeopterus variegatus | reverse complement strand
TCCCTCACAATCAGTCTTGCTCCAGCCCTTCCACCATGTTTGGCATAAGACTGAGTGATAGATAAGAGAAAGCCAAGAAAGCCAGAAGCCAAGGCTTGGTGGCAAGGCCTGCATACATAGTCAAACATTTTTACTTTAAAATAAGGGGTATTGACCCTTAATTGTGTTTTATTTGGAAATTTCAGCCCAAATTAAGGTATCTGAACAGTCTCTTTTTAATATTGAATTAAATCTGAAAATAATATAATGTTATTAAAGATACACAGGGATGCTTCTCACAAATGTCCCAGAAAGCAAGTTCAATGAATTATTTGATTATCTGCATCAATGGATTCTTATAAATGACTTCAAAATACAGATTGCTAATCAAAGAAAAAAAAAACAACTTGCAACTTATTATAAAAAAAAAAAAAACTTGTTATTTACATACGATATACTAAAATCACATCATTCTTTATTGTGAAAAGATTGATTTTGGACCAGATTTTATAAACAAAAGAATCTCAAAGACAAATGTTTAGAACTAAAGATTCATTCATTTTTGTTGTTGTTGTTGTAAGAAATTGAAAATCATTGAATCTGTGCTGAATTCCCCTTAGCTCACTATTTCTGAGCATTTTTTTATTTTTATTTTTTTCTGAAGCTTCTTTATGGGAAATAACTTATAGGTAAGGGAAACAGTCATCTCTTATTTTTTAGAGTTCTTTCGTTGTTCTTATGAACTACCCTAAGGTGTCCTGGAAATTAAAATACTTTCACGCTAACCGCAGCTGTTCCCTGATTCTTTCATTAAAATCTTTTGTCAGATCACCTCTAATTGTTAATTTATAATATAGAGTCCTTGCATTTATATCCACTCTCTTGTTGAGTGGTACCTACAGAGTATACATTTAGTTTTCTGCCATGTCATAACAATTGGCATA
>NW_007814729.1:0-923 GCF_000696425.1 Galeopterus variegatus | reverse complement strand
GAGAGAGAGAGAGAGAGAGAGAGAGAGGAGAGAGAAAGAAAGAAAAAATAGATAAACTTCCTCAATATTCAGATCTTTTGTGTATCAAAGAACGTTATCAAGAACATGAAAATGGATGGCAGAAAGTGAACCCAGAGACCTCTCCAGGCACGTGGAGCTCCCTGCATGACCAGCAGAGAGGAGGAAGCCCCTACCACGGCCACAGACACTGCTGCTATGTAGTTAGTCTGCCACAGCTACCACCACAGCCAATGCCACCATAAGGGTGGCTTGCCACCATAAGAGCAGCCACCACCACTGTTTAGGTGGCCCACTGACCATTCAACTGCACTGACACAAGGACAGTCACCAGTGGAGCCCAAGGAAAGAGGAGAACAAGCACAAACCAGTGGCCCAACCCATAGGGGGAATTATGCTGCCACATACAGTAGCACACCTGGGGGTGGGAGGGATGTGCACAGCCCATGTAACTTCTTTGATCTGGGGAGAGAACAGAAACTAGGGTACTCAAATAGAGTAAGAAATAAAATTCCCAATCACCACCAATCCATCCCCCAACCCAGGGGAAGCAAGGACACAGGAGGAGCCTCTACCTGTTGGAAAGAGAAACACAATCCAGAGTCACCCATTCAAAATGAGGTGCTCCAGTATACCCCAGTATACTGGGGTCATGGGACACTAGCCGGGGTGCCAACAAACTCACCCAGGGTCAACTCAGCCAGAGAAACAGGAAACCTAGGCATTTTTTTCAAGAGCTTGAGAGCTCACCCATGCACTCAATGAACCAACATAGTGTCACTAACCTCAGCAAGAAATCACTAGGTGCCCAGTGCCTATGTCATGGAGGCACTCACATGCAATGCCAACACCGAATGCAGCTCAAGCACCCAAATGGATAGTACACTACTGTGTCTACCCAAAAC
>NW_007814728.1:0-923 GCF_000696425.1 Galeopterus variegatus | reverse complement strand
GCTAATGTCAAGTATGCAGAGCTGGTCAGGCCTTGTCTCTGTAGCTTGGCAATTCCATCCACTCCAACAGGAAGTGGTTTTTCTCTTTCACATTTTCTTTTTCTCTTGCTTCCATCTCTCTCATTCTTTCTTTTTTCTTTTTTCTTCTTTTGAATATTTTGAAGCATAATTTACAGATAAAATTGTGTATGTTTAAAGTATATGTGGTAATGAGTTGATATAGATATACAGTGTTTTTTTATTTTGGGGTTTGCTTTTTTTTTTTTTGGTGAGAACACTTTAGATCCACTCTTTCAGCAAGCGTCAAGAATATGACACAGTATTCTTAACTTTAGTCACCATGCTGCACATTAGATCCTCAGAGCTCATTCATCGTATGACTGAAAGCTTGTTCCCTTTGACCAATACCTCCCCATGTCCCCACCTCCCACCCAGGCTCTCATTCTTTCTCTGTTTTTTAGGAGCCACATAACTCAGTTATTTTCATT
The DNA here is from genome assembly GCF_000696425.1 of Galeopterus variegatus. NCBI lineage: Eukaryota > Metazoa > Chordata > Mammalia > Dermoptera > Cynocephalidae > Galeopterus > Galeopterus variegatus. The sequence continues at coordinate 435 of NW_007814728.1, read as the reverse complement.
GGATGGGGCGACAGTTGAGGATCGGTGCTGGATGGTTTGATGCCGAATGCTTTCCTGTAGTGCTGACTTGTTTCAGTTCCTGGGAATCTCCTCATTGTTCTTTTCCTGAGAGACCGAGTCTGCTACACATCACACTAGGTCATGCTAAGATTTCGATTTGATATTTTGTGCCTTCAGGTGGCTTTGCCTGTGCCAGCCACAGAATCATTTTCTTATCCTTATTTTTTATTCTTGTTTATGTCTGTGGAGTCTTGACCATATAACAAAAACACATTTGCTTTTATTAAAAAGGTGACATATTACCTTTAAAATGAGGCATCAAGGCATTAGTTTAAACTAGTTAAAAATTAAACTAGTTTTAGTTTAATTTTAGTAAATTAATGGCAAGATATTTTGTGTAGGATTAAAATTCGTTCCAGGAAGCAGGGTCTTATA
>NW_007814727.1:0-923 GCF_000696425.1 Galeopterus variegatus | reverse complement strand
CGAGTGCACTAAGCTGCAAGCAGCAGTCACAGCCACATACAACCAGTGAGTGAATCTCACAAACAAGGTGGAAGGAAAGGAGCCAGACCTAAACAGTACAGACTGTGTCGCTTGATCAACACACAGCACAAAACGGGAAAACTGACACACGTCAGCGTGACATGCCAGCACCCGTGGGAGGGGTGACTGGGAAAGAGCTCCAGGGCTCCCTGGTGCTGGATCTGAGTGCCGATCACAGGGCCGGGCTCAGTTTGTGAGAATTTGCCAGGCTGTGCTTTTGGTGTGTGCGCTGTTCTAGATGTGGTACACTTCAACAAATTGTCAGAAAGCGGGGAAGCACTGAATTGACAACTTCTGGGCTTTCATCCAGCTTTGGCGGCCTGTCATGCTAGTTTGTCAATCATCCCAGCTTCCAGTTTCTCTTCTTTTTAATGCTTCCTTTCCTCCCTTTGGCAACCTTTTCCATCAGTATGAAGATGACAGGTGGATTGGGTAGGGTAAGGGGGTGGGCTCCTGGCAAGCAGCTCTGACCCCAGGCCCAGTGCGAAAGGAGGCTGGGCCTTGGGATTCAATCACACTTGCTTTTATCAATAAATATCAATGATTGGCATCTCTCTATCCCTGGGAGACAGTTCCCAATCTAATCCTTATCTCTGGGCAGAAAAATCGGAGCTATTCTAGGATTTGGGAGTCTGTGAAAATCATGATGTGAAAAAGCAATTTTTATTTCCTGTGAACAGAGATGATAAACTTATATTTTCTCATTATCTTCTTTATTTTGATGCCCACATTCAGGCGAGCAGAAGGAGCTCTGCCCCTGACGAGGAGGTGCTATTTTAAGACGTTTGCTGCATTGGGTATAGATTTATGCAGTACCTGACACCCCCCTACTCTCTTTGTGAAAAGTGAGGCAGCTGTTGGAG
>NW_007814726.1:0-923 GCF_000696425.1 Galeopterus variegatus | reverse complement strand
GTACTTCCAACATTATGTTGAATAGGAGTGGTGAGAGTGGGCATCCTTGTCTAGTTCCTGTCCTTAAAGGAAAGGCTTTCTGCGGCTGGCCTGTGGCTTACTTGGGAGAGTGCGGTGCTGATAACACCAAGGCCGCGAGTTCGGATCCCATATAGGGATGGCCGGTTTGCTCACTGGGTGAGCGTGGTGCTGAGAAAACCAAGTCAAGGGTTAAGATCCCCTTACTGGTGATCTTTAAAAAAAAAAATAAATTAAAAAAAAAATAAAGGAAAGGCTTTCAGCTTTTCCCCATTCAGGATGATATTGGCAGTGGGTTTATCATATATGGCTTTAATTATGTTGAGATACTTTCCATCTATACCTAACTTATAGAGGGTCTTTGTCATGAATGAGTGTTGAATTTTATCAAATGCTTTTTCAGCATCTATAGAGATGATCATATGGTCCTTGTGTTTGATTTTATTAATATGGTGTATCACATTTATTGATTTTCATATGTTGAACCAACCTTGCATCCCTGGAATGAATCCCACTTGATCGTGATGAATATTTGTACGTATGTGTTGCTGTATTCTGTTTGCTAGTATTTTAGTGAGGATTTTTGCATCTATATTCATCAAGGATATCGGCCTGCCGTTTTCTTTTTTGGTTATATCTTTACCTGGTTTTGGTATCAGGATGATGTTTGCTTCATAGAATGAGTTCAGGAGATTTGCATCTGTTTCAGTCTTTTGGAATAGTTTGTATAGAATCGGTGTCAATTCCTCTTTGAATGTTTGGTAAAATTCTGCTGTGAATCCATCTGGTCCTGGGCTTTTCTTTGTTGGGAGTTTTCTGAAAACAGCTTCAATCTCCTTTATTCTTATTGGTCTGTTCAGATTTTCTACTTCTTCATGGCTCAGTTTTGGGAGCTTGTGTGTGTC
>NW_007814725.1:0-923 GCF_000696425.1 Galeopterus variegatus | reverse complement strand
AAATGAATAGAAGGGAAAAAATACTACACATTTTCTACCTGCAAACAGTATTGCTAACAATTAAATTAAAAATAAAAAGACATTATGGTGGCAGACAGTGCGAACAATGACAGTTTTGACAGAATTTTTGTGGAAATCGATTCATAAATTTGTTCTAAATGTCCTAAAGACCTTAATTTAGTTGATCATTTGGACAGCTGTGAAATATTTGGTTGTGACATTTCCGTGGCTATCTCTGTGTTTAAATATCTCTTAGGCAGAATTTTGTAGTTTAACACAGTTCTATAAAGACTACTTTCTTTTTCTCTTAGACCAGATCCTTGCACCTATAACGCTAGCACTGTAGAAAGAATTATGTTTCATTTCAATTATACATTATTATATTGTCCCTCAAATGATGGACAACACACTTTTCTGCTAAATTTTAGAATTGCCTCAATTCTGTTATTGAGAACCAAGGTACTTTATATATACTTGTATGATAGGTTTTATGTGAGAGAAATCTGCTGTAATAGAGCATTTTGAGAGCTTGAGTACTGCCTCACTTTTCTAACTTAAAATGGTATGGGGACACTCTTAATCCCATTGCCTGTTGTTCCGAGCCCAGTTCCTTGTCTTGTTCTGTATTCTCTGACGAAAGTTATTTAGACTAAATTAGTATCATGGAAACAAAGATTAGAAATTTAGTTGTACTTTTAGTTATTTAGTATGCCTATCTGAAAAACGAGGCTGGATAAGACCAGCCTCAATTAATGGTATTAAAATAAGTAGCTAAGAAAAAAGCCAAGCTGATAACTAGGAATTTCTCTTTCTCAGATCAAGTTGACATCAAGCCTATGTGCTGTCATAGCTGCCCCTTCCGTGTGCGTGACAAGCATCAGGCCCTGTGGGAGGCATCCTACATACTTTTTTAATCCATGCAT
>NW_007814724.1:0-923 GCF_000696425.1 Galeopterus variegatus | reverse complement strand
GTCAGACCCAGGCTGGGCAGCTGCCTCCACCTGTCTCCAATGCCACATCCTTCCTTTTGTCCGAGTATTTTCAGTTTTTAGCCTCACATCTTGCAGAATATCTGTAATTCATGTTGACCAAATGTGAGAGGAAGTTTCTCTCACATTCTTCATTTTTGATTCGAGCTTGACTGTGAACTTTACTAAGGAAAGGGTTGTTGGTGTTTCATACAGTTAACGACATGGCCAGCCACAGTTCTGTCACTTACAGCTCTGCAAACTTGGGTAGTGTGGTCTCCCCTCTTAAGATCTTTGCTAGAATCAAACGAGAGAACGCATGGTACAAAGCACATCCTCGGTGAACGGCAGCTCCCGTCATCTCCATCACTGTGAGTCCAGACCTTTCTATACTGTTGGATTATGTCACCCAGGAGTATTCCATCAATGGAATATTTAATCCAATGCAGTTCAAGTCCATCAGCATTTATGAGCTTCAGATAGGGTCACACAAAGAAAGAGACGTAAACCCTTTTCCTCGGGCAACTCAGTCTGGAGTAGGGAGGAGCTCTAATCAGCTGTATGTTGCAGTGGTGCCGGGACAGACGGACAGAAGGAGAGACAGAGCATGTGTGTCTCAGGAGCAGAGGTGGGTGGTTGACCTGTGCTAGCACACGCCTCCCTTTGGTTGATGAACCTTAGAGAACTGAAGCTGGCCCAGAGGAATCCTGAGAACTTCCCCAGGTTGCGTTGTGTATCCATCATTAAATCAAGGCTAAATCAAGGCGGGTGCTGCCCATAATCCCTCTTCCACTGTTAGATTCTGCAGTCCCCAAACAGTCCCTCTCCCACCCCATCACACCAGATTGCCTGCTGTGTGCACTGTCTGTGCGGAGACGGGGAGTAGCCACCCAGATTTGGGTCTTGGAGATCTCATTACACCCGCT
>NW_007814723.1:0-923 GCF_000696425.1 Galeopterus variegatus | reverse complement strand
AAGTAAATTAATCAGAACAAGATCATCGATCTAAGTAAACTCATCAGACCGAGCTCATCGATCTAAGTAAACTCTTGAGGCCAAGCTCATCAATCTAAGTAAAGTCATCAGAGAAAGCTAATCCATCTAAGTAAACTCATCAGACCAAGCTCATTGGTCTAAGTTAACTCATAAGACCAAGATGTTTGATCTAAGTAAACTCATCAGACCAAGCACATCGATCTAAGTAAATTCATCAGAACAAGATCATCGATCTAAGTAAACTCATCAGACCGAGCTCATCGATCTAAGTAAACTCAACATACAAAGCTCATCGATCTAAGTATTCTCATCAGACCAAGCTCATCGATCTATGTAAACTAATCAGAACAAGATCATCGATCTAAGTAAACTCATCAGACCGAGCTCATTGATCTAAGTAAACTCTTGAGGCCAAGCTCATCAATCTAAGTAAAGTCATCAGGGAAAGCTAATCCATCTAAGTAAACTCATCAGACCAAGCTCATTGGTCTAAGTTAACGCATAAGACCAAGATGTTTGATCTAAGTAAACTCATCAGACCAAGCACATCGATCATAGTAAACTCATCAGACCAAGCCCATCAATCTAAGTAAACTCATCAGACCGAGCTCATCGATCTAAGTAAACTCATCAGACTCAGCTCATCGATCTAAGTAAACTCATCAGACCAAGCCCTTCGATCTAAGTAAACTCATCAGACCAAGCTCATCAATCTAAGTAAACTCATCAGACCGAGCTCATCGATCTAAGTAAACTCATCAGACACAGCTCATCGATCTAAGTAAACTCATCAGACCAAGTTCATTGGTCTCAGTTAACTCATCAGACCAAGATGTTTGATCTAAATAAACTCATCAGACCAAGTTCATTGGTCTCAGTTAACTCATCAGACCAAGATGTTT
>NW_007814722.1:0-923 GCF_000696425.1 Galeopterus variegatus | reverse complement strand
CAAAAGCAAAGTAAAAAGACAAATCACCAACTACAAAAAAAAATTGCAACTTATATGACAAGTCTTAATATTTCTCATCTGTAAAGGCCTTCCAACAGTCGTGATAAAAGAGATCGACATCTCTACAGGAAAATATGGGCAAAAGCTAAGGGATAAGCGCACCTTTGCATTGCATGGGAATGCAAAATGGTACAACACCTATGAGTAGGGGTTTGGCAATATCAAGCAAATTTACCTATGCATTACCTTCTGACCCAACATTCCTACGTTTAGGAATCTATCTCCAAAATAATCTAGCAAAAAATAAAAGTGAAAATATGTATTTATAAGACTATGTTTTATAACATAATTTGTAAGAGCAAATGACTGGAAACATTTGGGACTGTTTGAAAGAACCATGATATAGTGACACAATGGTGTGCCATATTTCTGTATAAAAGAATGAGAAATGGCTCTATATACAACGATGGAGTGATCTCTAGAATATATCTCTGAGTGGGAAAATCAAGGTGGAAGAAACGTATATAATATCTACCATTTATCTGTGAGTGGTGAGGGGACATAAATATGCATGCATATTTATTTATATTAAAATGTGGAAGTATAAACCAGCATTGTTTTATTTATTTTTATTTTTTATTAAAATTATTTTTTGTTAATTGACACATAATAATTGTATATATTTATGGAGTATGTTGTGATATTTGGGCATGTGTGTACAATGTGCAGTGATTAAATCGGGATATCAGTATATCCATCACTTCAAACATTTGTCATTTCTTTGTGATGGAAAAATTCAAAATCTTCTCTACTAGCTATTTGAAATTATGCAATAAATTGTTAGCTATAGTTGCCCTACAGGGCTATAGAACATTAGAACTTATTCTTCATAGCTAGCTGCAATTTTGTATCAATTGACAACC
>NW_007814721.1:0-923 GCF_000696425.1 Galeopterus variegatus | reverse complement strand
GCCATGGGAAGCAACCCCTGCTTCACAGAAGGCAGGAACATGCCAAAAATATGATTTCCACATGGGTGGTCCACCACAGCCAACTCAACAGCCATTGAAGCTGCAAGGGCGGCTCACCACCACAGCAGTAGCCATTACCACTATTCAGGTGGCCCACAACCACTTGACTGCATTGATACAAAAGTCATCAGTAGAGTCACCCTCCTCAAAACCAACAGAAGAGTAATAGAAGAAGTAACTGTACTACCAGAATACCAGATATCAAAATAGAAATATTAGAAATGCCAAAATCCAAGGAAATATGACACAACAAAAGGGATACAGTAGTTCTCAAGTAGACCCTATAGAGCAGGGAAGCCTTGAAATGAATGAAAAGTAATGCCAATCAACAATCTTAAGGGAATTCAATGAGACACAAGAAGACTCGGTTAGACAATATAATGAAATGAGAAAAAAAAATTCAAGATATGAGGGAGGAAACTTACAAGGAGATTAATATCTTAAAAAAGGAGTGTAACAGAACACATGAAAGTGAAGGATTCACACAATGAAATAAAAAACAAACCTGAGATCTTGACCAGTGGGCTAAAGCAAACAGAAGAAATAATTTCTGAACTTGAAGATAGTATTTTCAAAATAAACCAGGAAGACAGGAAAAAAAAAAAAAAAAAAAAAACCACGGTGGGGTGAGAATTTAAAAAAGAAGAAAATTAATCACAAAAACATTTGATTTTTTCTTGACACAATCAAGTCAAACTCAAAGCTCAAAGACAAAGAAAAAAATCCTTAAAGCAGCAGGAGAAAAGCATCAATCACCTCTATGGAAGCCCCCATCAGACTAACGGTAGACTTCTCAATGGAAACTCTCCAGGCTAGGAGAAATGGGATAATATATTCAAAATATTACAAGAAGAAGAAGAAGA
>NW_007814720.1:0-924 GCF_000696425.1 Galeopterus variegatus | reverse complement strand
AATGAACACTTAGTGACCTCTTAGTCATACTACTTGGAAGAAATATCCTGATTTAGGAAGATAATATCTCCTTCAAGGAGGGAGAATATTGGAGACCATAGAAGCTTCCAGGAAACCCTGAGTAGGGTAGGGTTGTTTTATGCTTCAGCTGTGTACAGCAGTAGGGTAGGGTTGCTTTATGCTTCAGCTGGGATCCTAGCTGACAAGTTTACTGGGTTAGGAATGATAAAAAGTTTGGTTTTATGTGGATGAACCATAAAGAAACATCTCAATTTTGCCTTGTGCTGGATTGGCATGTCCTTCACTCTGCCTCAATAATAATGATGTGATCTTGGAGAAGTCACGTAACTGCTCTGGAGCACAGTTGGTTTCCGAGTTATCTTCTACACCCTTCCAATTCTCAAATACTAATTCCATTTCTCAGGCTGCTTGATAGAAATTAAAAATGTGGGGACTAGTTTTGTGCTCTAATTCAGTTTGCTCAAACTCCCCTAACCTCTGTTGTCATCTACAAAAAAAGTGAATCATAGTAACTCATGCCATGTTATATTTCAAGGTTGTAGGAAAGAATTAATGTATAAAGTGAGAGAATTCTTGTAAAGATGCGTTTATACTATAAAAATGATATCTGAGTCTAGGAAATGATTATGCTCTTTGATCCTCTGGTCATAATTTTCTCCCTCAAATTTTTCAATTAGCCTAGACAATGAGTATATATGTACAATGAAATTTTCCTCTTCCTGATGGATGCCTTATTCTACTCATACTTGTAAATATAATTTCTAACCAGAGTTTGATACTTGATATGTACGTGTGTGTATGTGTGTGTGTGAGTATGTGTGTAGGAAGGTATTTGTTATATGTTTTTTTTAATTTAATAAATTATCATTTTCTCCTTTAGATCTGCAATAATTTCCCTTTTCT
>NW_007814719.1:0-924 GCF_000696425.1 Galeopterus variegatus | reverse complement strand
TTTATTATAAAATCCCACCCTCTAAAATAAACTTGACTTTGTACACTTACAGAAGATCACAAAGGAAAAGAAAATTGTGGGCTGGAGAGAAATCTAGACTGGATTTCTGAAGTTTGGGGATAAATGGAGTAGTCGGGGGTGGGGTTTAGAAAATTAAGTAAGGACAATATCATAAAGATATTTCTCTTTATCATCTCCAGTGTTATTCGGGTAAATTCTAAAATCCTGTGCCAATAATTCATCAACAAACTGTATGGTTAGAGAAATTAACAAGGAGTCACACTGTATGAATTTAATTTAACGTGTGATTTTTATTTATTTATACTTCAGCTTCTCATCTGAATAGTTTTCATGAGAGTCACAAGTTTAAACATTATAATAATAATTATGATAAGTCAGTGAATTGGTAGAATAATGAAGGACTAAGGAGCAGTATATATTTTTTGCCTTTTAAAAATCATATACTGCGGAATGCATACATTTGTATTTGATTTCCTTCGTTCAGACACTTGAAGGGCAATTTTCTGTGATTTAATTAATTTAACTTGGCTGGAAAAGGAAAGAAAATTGTACTTCTAAACAAGAATTTATATATGTACGTGTGTGTATATATATACACACATGCACATATACACAAATATGTACAATTATAACTGCCTACCATAAGTTGTCTTTTCTCTCCAATTTCCACCCAATCCTCATCATTTAGTACTGTCTAAACTATCTTGAACTCATTATCTGTCTGAACTCTAGGGCACCCTGCCCATTCCTCTTTCTTCCTTTCCTGCATGCTCAGATGACTGGAAGAATGCCAATCTTTGATTAATGATGATGAAGAAGTACTTTGGGCAGATGAAGGAGGCTGGCCAAGTGGGAGAAGCAAGCAGAGATGGACATGCAGCAGACTGGCGAGGAGTTGTGAGA
>NW_007814718.1:0-924 GCF_000696425.1 Galeopterus variegatus | reverse complement strand
GGGTTCAAAAGAGAGTGTTCTCTAGCTGACAAGAAGAGATCATTCTAAAGTTAGTTAAGCTGTTCTTTTACAGAAAAACTTAAAAATTTTCCCACTTCATTTTATTTTTTATTTTATTATTTTTTTATTTTTTTTGTCTTTTGTCTTTTTTCCATGTCCGGCAACGGATCGCAACCCTCAGTGTTGCCCCCGTACCGGACCGGGGACCGGCAACGGGATCGCAACCCACGGTGCTGCTCCCACGCCTCGCTCAGCCAGTGAGTGGGAACCGGTCTGTATGTGGGATCCGAACCCTCGGGCGGGAGCGCCGCCACGCTTCCCAAGCGGCGCACTATCCATTGCGCCACCAGGCCGGCCTTTTCCCACTTCATTTTATAAAACTGATATATTCATACCCAACCTGATAGATATAGGACAAAAGATCAAACTACAGACTAATACTAATCATCAATTAGAAATATAACAATTCTAAATAAGCTATTAGCAAATGAAATCCAGCAATGTACCAAAATAATACTACAATATTGCTAAAAAGGTTTATTTGGAGAATGAAAGGATAGTTCAAATCAGAAAAGTCTCTCTATATAATTCATTACATCAACTAATACAGAAAAAGAAATATATACGAACATATCAGTATCAGATGCATATAAAGCATTTGATAAAATATGAAATCATATCTAAAAATCACCAAATAAAATAGAAACTTCTTGAATGTAATATTTACCCAAAATCAATATCATACAATAGCCTAAAGAATAAAACAAATAAGACCATTTATACTAATAACAGGAAATAAATAGAATGCCTGTTATCAAGATTATAATCAACATTGCCTTGGAAATTTAAACAAATGTAGTAAGACAAGAAAATAAGATAATTGGTATAAACATTGGAAGAAATACAGCTATCTATTTTCTGCTA
>NW_007814717.1:0-924 GCF_000696425.1 Galeopterus variegatus | reverse complement strand
GTGCTCAACCAGTGAGCGGACCGGTCTCTATATGGGATCCGAACCCTCGGCGGGAGTGCCGTGGCGCTCCCAAGCGCCGCACTCTACCGAGTGCACCACTGGGCCGGCCCATAAATATCTTCTATAGCACTGTGAACATATCCATATCAGAGCACATATCCATGTCCCTAAGTGGACTGTGATGTCCTTTAAGAACAGTCATGTTTTGTTCACCTATAGTTCTTGGAACTATATGGCTTGACATCTGATAGGTGTTAAATAAATATTTGTTGAATGATTTAAAGTATTATTGGAGCAAATCATTTAAAAAATAATTATTCTTAACAATATAAGTCTAAATCAGATTCTAATTTAAAAACTTGCTAATTGCTTTTACCTCTTTACACATAAATATTTATTGCCAGCACCCTATAATCACTGTGCAGTCTTTGACAATTGAAAAGACTATTTTTTCTCTGTCTCTATAGTTTAATAGATTTTGTCAAATATACTGCATTGATTTTTAGAAATGTATTTTTTATTTCTCCCTTTGTTTTTACAATTAATTTGATTTCATCATAATTTTCACTCCTGTTTCTAAGAGGCAACAAAAGATTACCTTGAGTTAAAAAGAAAGCCTTCATTTGAACCTTTAGCATTTCTAATACTCAACCCTTTCATTTGTGTGTTTAAATAAAGCTGAAGAATTTTGCTTTATATTTTTTATGTACTAAATTAAGTTTTACACAGTAGGTTTTAGATACAATTTTTTATGATGAACTGCTTTACCTGTAAATAAAGCTAACACACCGTTATCTGAATAATCATAGTTTAACTGAATTTGATCTTGCTCTTTTGACAGGAAACTGAGATTTAGACTTTTTTCACAAGTCCTACAGGAATTTTTTGGATTTTTCTTATTTCTTAGTAACATTACCAGTATAA
>NW_007814716.1:0-924 GCF_000696425.1 Galeopterus variegatus | reverse complement strand
CAATTCCTTGAAGTTGATACGACAAGCAAACAGAAAGGACATTGTTGGGAGGGAGGGGGAAAGGTAGGAGGGCCACAATAATCAACCACATCGTATATTGGCAAAATAAAATAAAATTAAAAAAAAAAACCAGATGACAGGAATATATACCAGTCATTTAAAAATTTGCATGTATGAAATAAATAATCAGTTCATGTTAAAAGATTTGTGAACTAAATCAAAAAATAAAATTCAGGTAAGGGGCTGACCAATTAGTTCAGTTGCTTAGAGTGTGGTGTTGTTAACTCCAAGGTCTAGGGTTTGGATCCCCGTATTGTCCAGCTGTCAAAAAAAAAAAAAAAATTAACTAGATGCTGTTTACAAACATCGTACATAAAACACAGTATCACAAAAATCTGAAAAGGATGGACAGATATATTTTAGACAAATGAAAACACAAGTCTAGATGTTCCAAAATCAACACCAGAAAAATTAGAGGTAAAAATCAAATAGATAGTTTAGTAGTTTAGAAGAGTGATATCTTAACATAATAAAGGGTAAATTCATAAAGGTGGTATACACTTTTATGCCCTAAATTACATTTCATTAAATATTGTTAAATAGGAGAAATGGGCAAAATCGCAATAGTGTAAGAAACTTAGTATTGACACCTATTCTTGAACAGATCAAAATTCAGAAGTATTAAGTTTATCTTTTAATATACCTTAGTGAAATCAACATTTGCATTTCTTTTCTTTTTATTGAAGCATAATTGATTGTACATATCTGTTTGGTGCAGCATTGAATATCAATACCTGTGTGCAATATGTGATGTTCAAGTCAGGATAATTACTATATTTATCATTACACAATGTATTCATTTTGCATGGCCCTTTACCAACATTTACTTTAAAATTTCAAGTCTTAAATAAAAGTAGAAAACTT
>NW_007814715.1:0-924 GCF_000696425.1 Galeopterus variegatus | reverse complement strand
CTACTTCAAAATTAATCATTGTTATACCCACACATATTAACAATAAAATGTGCTGCCAACAAACTTCTTGAGCATTTTCTTTCATGGGAAATAATCCAGCTTTGATAGAAAGAAGTGGAACTTTCCATTTCTTTCTCAAGGCTTCCCCATCTTCCTGTAGACTTCTGATGTATATGGCTGATATTTTCATACACTTTAGTAAGCTTCTTCTCTATTTAAAGTGATACATTTCCGGGCCGGCCCAGTGGCGCACTGGAGAGTGCGCAGCTTGGGAGTGCGGCGGCGCTCCCGCAGAGGGTTTGGATCCCATGTGGAGACCAGTTCCTGTTCACTGGTTAAGCGCGGTGCGGGGCGCGACACCGAGAGTTGCAATCCTGTTACCGGTCAGTAAAAAAGACAAAAAATAAAAAAATTAAAAAATAAAGTGATACATTTCCTCCTCAATTAATTTTCTGCAAAGCTTCATTACATGCTCTTGACAAAGTTGAAGTGATTTAAAGTTTCAGCTAAAGCTTCTGGATTTCACTTTCAAGCTGTGCATTTTCAGATTTTAAAGATGCCTGCTCATTTGGAGACCTTTCATTTGAACTGTAACCTCTTTGTTCAGTTGATTTTCTTCACATAACTTTTAAATATTTCCATTTTTTATTTTTTCAAGTCTTTTTAAAGTAAACATTTAAGTTTAAAGCATCAATGAACTTTTTCAAGTGGACTTCTGGCTGACAATCTATGTAGTCTGTGTTTTCTGATTCTGTCGTCTGATTCCATACTGCCATCAACATGCAACTTCGCTAAGCAGTGCAGGCAAATGAATCCTCATCAGCATGGTTTCAGTCAGAGTTTAACGGACATTCTTTATCATCCAAAGCCAGTTTCATTCTTGAATTAGGGTTTTCAAGCACTCTTTTTTCTTTTTTCTTTTTT
>NW_007814714.1:0-924 GCF_000696425.1 Galeopterus variegatus | reverse complement strand
TTTGAGTTGAATAAACGGAACTGCTTGACAGAACCCCCACCACGTCTGAGTGTTCCTTTGCCAGCCGGGTTGGGGCCGGTGGCTGCACTTACCTATCTCCTGGGCTCTCCTGCCTGCTCCCTCTTGCACAGGGAGGTGGAGGCAGGGAGTAATCTTCAGCCTCGTTCCCTTGAGATGAGCGCGGTTTAGCTAGTTGTCAGGGGACCAGCACGGACGCCGACTCCCCCCCTCTCTGACAGTGTATCAATTGTGGTGTAGCCACATCCAACATATGTTGTGGGAAATTTTTAAGTGCACTAATTTTAATAACTTTAAAAATGCTGCTTAATCAGTTTATATTGTTCATGCATCTATTTTACCCTGCTGAATTTTAAGTTTATTTAAAATAGTGCTGTTGTGCCATTATATACTCAGTATATAGCACTGTGTCTGGTTTCCATGAACTATTAAATAATTGTTTATTGAACAAATTAATTGTTATGATAATAAACATTTTTAAAGTTTCTTTAAGTATTAGGACAATGTGATTTTCATTAGTGCATTAAATTTTGAAATCTTTTGCTAAAAATTTCAGACCGTAAGTACAGTAATCTCCCCTTCTGTAGGGATCGTATGTTCCAAGATCCCCAGTGAATGCCCGAAACAGCAAATAGTACAGTCATGTGTCACTTACTCACAGGGTACATTCTGAGAAATGTGTTGTGAAGCGATTTTGTGGTCATGCCAAGTGTACCTATACTGACATAGATGTTATAGCCCACTACACACCATGGCTATGTGGTATAGCATATGGCTCTTAGGCTACAAACCTGTACAGTGTGTTGCTATACTGAATACTTAGGCAATTGCAACACAATGGTAAGTAATTGTGTTCGTTACCTATCTAAACATAGAAAAGCTACAGTAATAATATGGTATTATAAT
>NW_007814713.1:0-924 GCF_000696425.1 Galeopterus variegatus | reverse complement strand
GTTACACAAATCATTACATGGAAACATTGAAAATTTCCTGTTATGTATATTTTAAAATATGTATATTCTTGGTGTTAAGTGGCATTATTTTCTATTAGTTTATTTCAAAGTTATAGAATTGCAATTCACAGTCATATAAAAATCACATAAAATATTGTAAATTTTTCTGTTATTTATAGTAATATTTTTTAGTTTTACAATATATACTATATTTATAATAATGGCATTTTAGTTTGCCTCTAGCCAATATTTATTATTTTAATATTTTTAAGACAGTTTTTTGTAATTATAAATTTACATTGAATTGTCAAATGTATTTTTATTTATTGATATTATCATATGGTTTTTCTTCCCCAATCTCTTGAAGTGTAAATTTTATTATAAATCATTTAATAAACTACCCTTGTCTTCTTGAGATAAATCCAACATACTCCTTATGGTTTGCGTTTTTTTACAGCTTTAGAATCAGCTTACTACAATTTTGTTTAAGAAAACATGTGTGGCTGAAATAATTCTGTACTACTTATATTTCTCATAATTTTTACTGGTTTGATATCAGACATGTGGTGGCTATCCAACCTATAAAAATCTCTCCAATTATTTAAGATTTTTATAATTCTCAGCCATGTTTTGGGTTTTCAGTGTAAGGATCTCACGTGTAGTGTTAAATACATCTTTAACTGGTTGATGCTATTTTAAATACTATTTTTAATTTTCAATTTCAACTTCATAACTGTCAGTGTGCCTAAAATAAATAAATTTTTGAATATTAACACTAAATCCTGCAAACTTCATCTAGTAATGTTTTTTGTAGATTCTTTAGGATTTACTATGTACACAAAGATGCCATCTACATTAAAGAAAAGCATTCTTCTTCCCTTCTTTGGTTTATTTTTCTTGCTTAATTGTAATAGCAGGACCTCT
>NW_007814712.1:0-924 GCF_000696425.1 Galeopterus variegatus | reverse complement strand
TTTGCTTATCTTATCACCAAATCTTGCCAGCTCTTTGTCAGGGGGGCCAGGGAGGACAGTGCCTTTTATCCCCTGCATGTCTCCAAAATATTCACCCATCTAATTCAAGGAAAAGTTTCACAATGAAGCTGTAATTAAATAAGAAATACAGTAAACTTTCATTATAACGTTAGTACCAAGAACTAGAGGACAGTGCTAACAAGTTTATAGATTAACTGTGTTTAATCAGACTTTCTCTGTGTCAGCAGCTTATTTTGTCTCAGTAAACATCACTTGGCTAGAGTCTTAATAGAGATCCATGTTAAACACAGGATTCTACTGAAATAATTTCCACCCTGGTATTTACTGCAAAGTTCAACACAGGATTGAGTTAAAAGCAACCAGCAGTAACTAATTAACTGACTCCTTTCCAAGGCTTTAACTCTATAAATTGATCCACTGTTCATATAATCCACAATGTGGCTATCTCTTTTAAAAATAATAAGATTTTCATAATCTTGCCCCAATAGAAGCCATGGTACAGTGAATCCTAAAAAGCTACTTTTTAAAAAATAAAGAGAAATGGCTTTGTCTGGTCTATTTATTTATTTTAAGTCTGACATGCAGGGGGGAAAGGCCCTGTCCTCCCTGGCCCCCCCTGACAAAGAGCTGGCAAGATTTGGTGATAAGAAAAGCAAATGCAGTTAGTTTGGGATCCACTTAAGCTATACTTAGAATTTAACAATTTACATATGAATATTTACTTATTAAAATTTTTAAAATCTGCTCTGTAAAAGAAAGACTGTTACACCCATGTTTTATGTTATTTTATATCCCTCACAGTTTGCTGCTGGGCTAAGATCAGGCATTCAAAAAAAAAAAACTTGACAGCATACTAGCATTCATTCATAAAGTCAACAAGTAAAGTATTATTGGAGATTAAAG
>NW_007814711.1:0-924 GCF_000696425.1 Galeopterus variegatus | reverse complement strand
TCTGAGCTGTTGCTCTTACATAAACCACCAATAATATATTGACTATGAGCATCAGTTTCTTTAAAAAGGAAGAGGAATTTAGTCATATATAAAACATTCTGAATGCAGAATAATTCTAGTATTTTATAAAATATTTATTATTTTATTGGTATTTTAGTCCATATCTACTGATAATTTTTGAGTTACTATTTTTTTTCAAATCATTTCAAATCAGTCCACATAAGCTTCAAACATTCAACTCGACTTGCATATTTGTATATTATCAGAACATTTAATTAAATCATACAATTAAATTATACAACCAGATAAATAGTAAAACTTCCATAAGAAATATAATGAACACAATCAACTTTTAGTAAGCATTGAGTTTTAGGTTACCTGGCCAAACAAGAAAGTAGCCAGTGTGTCAAGAGCATGAAGCACGCCAAGACCATCAGTCAGCATGGCAAAGACATAGCAGAGAATGCTTGATGATCTGGTGAGTCTATTACAAGGAGGCTTAGTTAAAAGGCCATCTTCTTATTTAGCACGCACATTTGTATTACTTAGCATGGTGTTTCTTTTCATTCAGTTTATTAGCAAAACAGAACCTCAGGACAGTGGACCATAACATAGGTGAGTTTGAAGAAATGGAGAGTAGGAAAAGAATATTTAAGAACCATGGACACTATCTGCGTAATATTTAATGACTAAATAATAGCAGGGCCAATGCAGGAACAGATTTCAGAGAAGAATCATTGATATACTAATGACATGCAAGTCTTTTTCTCTTAGCTCTAATCTATCTAATCTAGAACACCAGATTCCTATACTATATTCAACCATACCTTTGACGTTCCCTCCGCATGATTTCTAATACGTACATCAAAACAAATGATATAAAAACAGAACTTTTAATTTCTCCTCTATCCCATCCTACCATCA
>NW_007814710.1:0-924 GCF_000696425.1 Galeopterus variegatus | reverse complement strand
CAGGTCACAAAATGTTAATTCGGGTAAAGTATTTTAACTTGAAACTCTAGTGGAAGACTTCGGTCATTTCCAACATTGACATCTTGGGATTTGATGTAATCCTACTCACATATGTTTCACATTATGCAGTTTAAAGGGAAGGAAGAGTAACCATTTCCTTCAAATGAGAAACATGTCTCAAAGAGATAAATTTCCAAACACATGAAAAATAATTTGCATTTTCTTTGAAGACAGGAAGTTTCTTTTCATTAATTTCAGTCCTTTCAAGAAGGAAAGCATAAAGAAAAATATTGTTTCTTGACTCTAAAACAATATGACAGTCACCAGCCTCATTTTCTCCGCCTCTGCCAACTTGGCTTCCCACTAACTGAGTTCAGGATCTCCGCTGGCAGGCGTGATACCACCATGTTTCCCACACTGGTCAAGGCTGGAGGCTGGGTATGTTAAAAGCCCTCAGAACAGGCTGGACCCTCCTTCACTAAGCTGAGTGTCAGGTCACTACCTTGGTTTGAAAGTAAGAGTGATCCTTTCAACAAACACTAATGTGCCAGTTTCTGAGCCAGGCACTGGGCAGAGGCAGATCCAGGTTTTGTGTTGCCTGAACCTTATATAATTTGGGGGCCCTCATTAAGAAAATAAATAATACTAACTACAAACCAAAAATAGGTATGAAAGTGACGAGAGAAAAGAAATTGTGACAAATTTGAGTTTTTGAAAGCTGACAAATACCACTAAAATTACAAAATCCAGAAAAATGATATATTTTTATTAATTTATTGTCTAACACACCTCTATAATAATTTTCCTATATTTTTGTGTGTATATTCTTTAGACCATCTTTTCACATAACAATAATTTTGTAATTTTTTCCCTATAGAAATAAAATAAAGGAGAAACCAGTAGCATAAATTTTTTAGTTGAGAG
>NW_007814709.1:0-924 GCF_000696425.1 Galeopterus variegatus | reverse complement strand
GGACCGGGGTCTCTTCCCGCTCGGTTTTGTCGGCCTCTGGCTCAGGGAGGCCCGACAACCTTTACACTTTTAGCCATATTTATGTAGTATCCTGATTTTAGACCAGGAAAATACATTAGAAATTATAATTCAACCCAACTATACAAAGTGTAACATGAAAAATTCAAATGATAGAATGATTTTACAAAGTCGCAAAATAGTTGTTGGAAAATCAATACTAAAAAGCAGTTCTGTGTGTGTGTGTGCATGTGTGTGTGTTTCTTAAACATTTTGCCACTTCTTGTAAGGTTCTTTGACATGAGGATAACAATTGTAATGCAAGCCTTAAAAATGTGAATCATTCGGGGCCGAGCCCATGGCACACTCAGGAGAGTGCGGCGCTGGGAGTGCAGCAGCGCTCCCACCGCGGGTTCGGATCCTATATAGGGATGGCCTGCAGCCGGTCACTAAAAGGACCAAAAAATGTGAATCATTCTAATTAATCCAGGTGTATTTTCAGTCTTAAAATTCTTACATGCCAACAAAATACTTCCATAGGATCCAGTATACATGTTAGACTGTCTTCAAGCTAATCTCCCTTACATATGCCTTCTTTCCTCTCTCAATCATTGGATGTGTGTTTGTCTCACAAGCTATACACACCATGTATCATTATTTAAATAGTCTGTGTTTATGTTATTTTCTTTTCACATCACAATTTGTAGATGGACAAGGAGTCTGGGAAAGCTAAGGGACAACTACAAAGAAACCATAAAAGATACTCTTAGCAGAGTATTTCATAAATTAATGCATGTTCTAATAAGCACCTTTAGTTAATATTTGATGGTAAATAATTAGAACTAAGTTAACAGATGTTGCCAAACTATTAAGCTTTCTTAATAAGTATTAATTATTCCATATAGTAAAACAAGTAACTTGTATCTT
>NW_007814708.1:0-924 GCF_000696425.1 Galeopterus variegatus | reverse complement strand
CCCATCACTGCCCACAGCTCAGACCCTCGACAACCAAGACCCAAGGCACAGCCTTGGCACCCCTGTGACATGTCACTGTGATGCCATTTCCCCCACAGAGGGGAGAGGGGGACATGAGGGGGATGTGGGCAGAGCCGTCCTCTCACCCATCTGCGTGGGTATGAAAATGTTGTCCTCCAGGAGTCCCTTGTGCTGTATGAATTTCTTAAACTCTTCCAGGGCATCTGGGTTCACATCGGGACTCCTACCTGTGGGAGAGTTGGGCAGGTGAGCTGAGTGGGGGACGGCTGCACGGCTCTGCAGGGAGCCGATGCCCTGAGGAGACGGCCACCACCCTGCATCGGGGTCTTCACTGTGGGGTGGCTGCGGGCAGCTGGGGAGGCCACAGAGTGGACACAGAGCTCAGGGATAGGGACAGAGGACAGAGGAGATGGCTGATGCCCAGCTGACAGGGCCCCGGAGGGAGAGCACTGCGGACACCCCAAACCACTGACCAAACTCGGTGGACCCAGGAGGCTCTGGAAGCTGCCCTGCTGGGTCATGCCCCTCACCTGGCACCACCCCATGTCCCAAAGGCACTGGCTGCGCTCCCCCACTGAACGGTCCCTGCCCCATGAAGGCCACTGTCAGGACACTTCCTCTGACACCCAAGACCCCAGGAAGCCGCGCTCGGCAGCTGTGAACCCCCTCGTGAGTGGTCAGGTCACCGAGGGTCATGTCTGGCCCTGTCCCGGACAAGCCTCGCCCAGTCCGCCTGGTTCCCACTCGGGGAGCTCGGGTTGGCCGCCGGGCAGCACAGGGGACCAAGCACAGGAAGGCCAGTGCAGGGGCTTTCTATGACCCCCGAGCACGTGGCTGATGCAGGTTCCACTGGCTTCTGGCAACAGAGACATGTGGGTGGGAGACGCAGGTCTCCAGGGCCCC
>NW_007814707.1:0-924 GCF_000696425.1 Galeopterus variegatus | reverse complement strand
CCCTAATAAATCCCCTCTCATACATTTATACACATATCCTATTGGTTCTGTCTCTCTGGAGAACCCTGACGAATACATAACCTCATCTCAGAATGGACCTCCTGTTGTTTGTGCCTTATGCACATGGTAGGAGCAAATCACCAGGCCCAGTGACTCTCAAGAGGAGAGGATTACACAAGGATGTGAACACCAGGAAGTGGGATCATTGGGGACTGTCTCAGGCTGCCTACCATGCCATACGGAGTGTGCATTATAGGGGACAAGTCTGTGAAACTATGAGGTTTGGGTTTCACCGCATAGACTATTTGGAGTCATTGATAATTTTAAGGTGGGATGGTGGTAGATCTGTTTGTAAAAGTTCACTCTGGGGACAGGGAGGATGATGGCTTTGTTAGAGGAGAGAGAGGTTATGGTAGAAGAGTAAGGAAACTGTGGCAGTAGTTTTGAGAGAGGACGGTGACCTAAATTGGAGACTGAGAGTATTTGTGGGGAGGAAAAAATGAATTCGGAAGACAGTGAAGCAATGTTACAGGGTTCCTAGCCAGTCCTCCTGGTAGTGGCCAGGGGGCCCCTGCTGATGAATGGGGCTGGGGTCTTGGGTACTTTAGACATTGGAAGGAAGGCCAGTGTGGAGGCTCCACCATGGGAGGTGGTGGCTGTTCTCAGCTTTGTGACATGGGTTTGCACAGGGACAGAGGACTTCCAAGAGGACAGTGGGTATGCTTAGAGATGAGCTGAGTGGTTCAGGGAAGGTGAGGACTTTAATAGAGCAAAAGGAAGCTTTAGGGAAAAAGGGCAGATTTTTGAGAGGCCAATGATGGGTGGGCTGATTCAGAGTAACCAATTCAAGAGAAAAACTTGAAGGGTGCAAGAAGGAGGAAACAGGAAGGAGAGAGCTGCTGGGTGGAGCCCAGGCTGGGCAGG
>NW_007814706.1:0-924 GCF_000696425.1 Galeopterus variegatus | reverse complement strand
GGTGGTTCTTTTGAACCACGAAATATACCAGGTAGTGTCTGGTGTCAAGTTTGCTCTTTCTGTGCAACAATTTCCTCTAATTATCTCTGAATCTTTCATAAGTCATTTCATACACACAAAGCTGTGTTGGTGATGGTGGTGCAAGGAATTAAAGTACAATACTCAGACGGGAGATATGATTTTTTTTTTCACATTGTCCTTCTGTGAAGTCCAGCATTTTAATAGCATTATTGCTGAGGAGCATGGTAGTTCTAGGCTTCCCAGTGGAGACAAACAACAAAGCAAGCAGGTGTCTGTCCAAGCTGAATACAAAAAGAGAACATATTTTGGAGAAACAGCTTTGTACAGGTATGAGATATATATTCTCAAATTTGCTAGAATGTAATCCTCTAAAAGGGGGAATTCTGATGCTTGGTTTGCATTGTCAAGATACTACATAAATGACCATACATCTGCCAAATTCATTGCCATTGTCATGCTCTTGAATTCTCTCTTTTCTTGCTATTTCCATAGGGAAAAAAAGAAATAATGTCAATTCTATTAACAATGCTGCTAATAGACCTTGTTTGCCCCAATTCTAATAAGGATTTGTGGGCAAGGGATTTCATTACATATAGTCATTCACAAATAATTCAAATCCAGAGAGTTACAAAGCTTGAGTACATTAGAGATACCAGGTCTAGCACATTCACTTAAATGTGAGGCCCGCAGAGATAAAATGACTAATTTACATAACTTATTATACCTTCCTGCTCTAGAATTTTTTTTCCTATTGAGAATAGAAAAGGTCTACCTACCTTCTCCTTCGTTAATTGATTACTAATTAAAACCTATCAAGGGCCGGCCCGGTGGCGCACTGGATGGTGCGCTGCTTGGGAAGTGCGGCGGCGCTCCCGCCCGAGGGTTTGGATCCCACATACAGAC
>NW_007814705.1:0-924 GCF_000696425.1 Galeopterus variegatus | reverse complement strand
AGAAATGTAGCAGCCCTGATTTCCTACTCAATTTCTGAAAGTCAAGAAGTCTCCTCAAAGGAATAAGGAAAATTCTGCAAAACACAGGAATAAGTTCGCCTGTTCATTCGTTCATTCATTTATCCATTCATCCATTCATTCCACAAAGCTCTGTCGGGGGTTTCATTTGTGCCTGGTTCCTTGCAAGATGCTGGTGACTCCTAGAGGCATGGGCTTCGCCTCTGCCCTCAGCAAGTGCACAGTCTAATTGTGGAGAAAGATAACTACAGGAACACGATGATGTGAGATGTTACAGGTGATGGCACAGGTGAGCATAGCCTGCAGGCAGATGGCATGTGTGCAGATGCTGTAAGTAGAACAAGAGTGCCTGGCCCCAAAGGGGGCCCCGGGAGGTGCCCGTGAGCTGAGTTTTGCAGACAGCACAGGAGGTGATGGTGGGGAAGGGCTCTCCTGGCCCAGGGATATGCAGCGTGAGCAAAGTCCGGGAGGCCTGAAGCAGCCTTCTTAGCTCGGGGGTGTATTCCGCCCAACCTTTTGCCTCCTGAGGTTTTCTATTTTGCTTGGACTTAGTCCCCTAGACTTGGGGTCCGATTATTCTCATAAATGCTAGTCTTGCCTCTCCAGTTGGATTCACATTTCCTGTAGGACACGGAGCATGGGATGGGACACAAAGAATGTGCTGGGCGGTGGAGCAATTGGTAAACTTCTGGCTCTTAACCATCTATACAACCTCTGCACCACCCTCTTATTGGGAGCTAATCTACACCACCTCCTATACCACCTACACCACCTTCCTGTTGGGCAGTAATATGGAACACTGTCAAATTCAGTTGTTAATGTTTATTAGACACAGGACCTTTTGCGTTTCAAATAGAATGAGATGACACTCATTTGGGATAATTCAGAAAGCCACCAGTTTGAATA
>NW_007814704.1:0-924 GCF_000696425.1 Galeopterus variegatus | reverse complement strand
GATATGAGTCATTCTTTTGCTTATTATCTTCCTTGAAATTCATATTTTGGCTTGCATTCAAAAGAGTCTCCTTTTTCTCATTACTGTCATTTCATGAATGTTAAGGGTTATCTTCAGGCCACAAATCTGTTTTGATGGAAAGTTAAATTTAATTTTTTTTTTTTTTAGTGTCTGTTCGAGTGTACAAACAGTATTTGAAATCTTTTTATTTTAATCTGAAGCCTTTTTATTTATTTATTTAATTAATTTATTTTAATTTTTTTAAATTTTATTTTATTTTGTCAATATACGATGTGGTTGATTATTGTGGCCCATTACCGAAACCACCCTCCTTCCTCCCTCGCCCCTCCCTCCCAACAATCTCCTTTCTGTTTGCTTGTTGTATCAACTTCAAGGAATTGTAATCATCATTGTGTCTTCTTCCCTCCCCCGCCAGGTTGTTTGTGTATTTATTTATGTATTTTTAGCTCCCACATATAAGTGAGAACATGTGATACTTCTCTTTCTGTGCCTGACTTGTTTCACTTAATATAATTCTCTCTAGGTCCATCCATGTTGTTGCAGATGGCAGTATTTCATTCTTTTTTCTAGCAGAGTAGTATTCCATTGTGTAGATATACCACATTTTCCGTATCCACTCATCTGATGATGGACATTTGGGCTGGTTCCAACTCTTGGCTATTGTAAAGAGTGCTGCGATGAACATTGGGGAACAGGTATACCTTCGACTTGATGTTAATCTGAAGCTTTTGGAAGCATATCCATGCTTTGCAAACTACCATTTCCTATTAAGCCCCTCCTATTACTTTTGCAGCTTTGCAAGCCTAGATATGAGGTCTTTAGCATGCCTGCCTTAAAAAATGTAACTACTTTTAGCATATACTGTGTTCTACTATATATGATAGGAGCTGTATGCATAAGCAC
>NW_007814703.1:0-924 GCF_000696425.1 Galeopterus variegatus | reverse complement strand
TCAGGATTGCTTTGGCTACTTGGGTTCTTTTGTTCTCTCATATAAAATTTTGAATTTTTTTATTTCTGTTTTGTGAAATGTGTCATTGGTAGTTTGACAGGGTTTGCATTAAATCCGTAAATGGCTTTGGGAGTGTTGTCGTTTTGAAAACATTGATTCTTTCACACCATGAATGTGTATGTAATGTCTTTCCTTTTTTTTTGGCACCTTTTTAATTGCTCTAATCAGTATTTAATAGTTTTGCTTATGTGCTTACAGAGATCTTTCCCCTCCTTTGTTAAATTTATTCTTGTTTCATTTTTTTTTCTCGCTATTGCAAATTAGATTGCTTTCTTGACTTCTTTTTCCTTTTTCTTTCTTTCATTTTCTTTTTCATTTTTTGCTAGTTTATTGTAAGTGTATAGAAACACTCTCACTTTTTGTATGTTGATTTTTTATTTTATTTTATTCTTTTCCTTTTTTGTCTTTTTATTGTGACCGGTAACGGGATCGCAACCCTCGGTGTCACGCCCACACCACGTTCAACCAGTGAGTGGACCAGTCTCTACATGGGATCCGAACCCTTGGTGGGAGCACCGCCGCACTCTACCGAGTGTGCCTCCAGGCCAGCCCCTGGGCATGATTTTTATTTTTTTGACCTTGTTGAATTTATTTTGTTGTCTAACATGTAGTCAATCCTGGAATATGTCCTATGTGTTGAAAAAAAATGTGTACTCTGTAGCTGTTGTATAAAATGTTATGTAAATATATCAGGTCTGTCTTGTCCATGAAACCATTTAAACAGCATGTTCTTTTTAAAAATTTTTTTCATTATGTTTTTGTTCTAATGATCTGTCCAATGATGTGAGTGGTCTTTGAAGGTTCTATTATTCTGTTGACAACTATCTCTCTGTTCAGATCTAATAATATCAACTTTATATACCT
>NW_007814702.1:0-924 GCF_000696425.1 Galeopterus variegatus | reverse complement strand
CTCTGTTGAAATACTATCTTCAGATCCGGGGTACCCCCTTTATTGAAACAGCCTGAAAAAATTAACTCAAAGTCTTGCTGCATTTTGTTTTTAACAGAAATGATTTATCAAAATGAAATTTGTAATTAGAAAAACCCATGTCAAAACCCCTGTGACTGAATTAGCAGTTTTTAAAAATAAAGTCTATGGAGTGGTTTAATAGTTATTCATCAGTAAATCCTCTTGGACTTTGAATCTGTGCTCCCTGCTTGGTGCTCTAACTTCATTATTGGTATTAATCATTTTGTTCTACATGGCAAGAGAAACCAGTTAGAACTATTATGACCTTTTCCTAGTACTTTTTTTAAAACTCAGCATAATTAAGTCGAATGCATAATCAGGAAGCCAGAAATTCTAACAGTAGAACTATCTGTAAAAAAAACAAAAACAAAACAGAACAAAACAAAGCAAACACTTCCCATTTCTCCTTGCTCATTTATTTGAGAAATAAAAGGAGTTAGTAGTTAAGCACAATTTATTTCAAAGGGAAAAATCAGATTGGAGTTAAGAGCCATATTGCTTAGAAATACATTTGTACATTGAGCCCGTCTTTTAGCAATACCACCAGGTATACATGTATTATAAAGTACTGTTTTACTATTGTATAACTATTAAGAAAAAGTCAGAAATTGTGAGATAATAGGGAGGAAGAAAGAAGTTACAAGATGAAAAATAAAATGATGAATCCTAACAGTGATGCTGAACTGATACCAGTTGATGAACCCATTAGTAGAAGACAGGGATAGTACATAAAGATAAAGATTCTCCACTGACTGACCAGATGATTCTGGGAAAAACACACTCCCTCTGTGAATTCTCTGATTTAAAAAGTGAAAGAGCTCAATTTGTTGAAATCTCAGAGTTTTCTAACTTGAAATTGACACA
>NW_007814701.1:0-924 GCF_000696425.1 Galeopterus variegatus | reverse complement strand
ATTACTTGGCATGCAAAGAAGCAGGAAAACATGACTCATAATGAGGAGAAAAACCAGTTGATAGAAACATAACCAGAAATGACACAGATGATAGAATTGGTAGACAAGAGCATTTAAATATATATATATGTATATTCCATATGTTCAAGAAGGAAGAGAAAAAGCATGAGAAGATGCAAGGGACATTGAAAATTTTATATATATAATATATTATATATTTAATTTATATATAAAACACATTATAATAGAGCTTCTACAGATAAACAAAAACAATATATGAGATTTAAAATATACTGAATAGAATTAACAACAGATTAGATACTTCAGGAGAAAGAATGGGGAACTTGAAGACATAGCAATAGAAACTATTCAACACAAAATAAAGAGAAAAAAATTGAAAAATTAAATAAACAGAGCATCACTGAGCTAACATACATATAATTAGAGTCTCAGAAAATGAGAATAGAGACAGAAAAGATATTTGAAGAATTAATGGTTGGAAATTTAACACATTTGATGAAAACCATAAACACAGAAGCAGCTCAATACACCTCAAGTAGAAGAAATGAATACAACACATAGTAAGGTACATCTTAATCAACTTACTGAAAACCAATATTAGAGAGTGAAAGCTTTTTATTAGCCAGAAAAAAAGACATATTACACATAGAGAAACAAAGAAAAGATTGACAGCAGACTTTTTATCAGAAACAATACAAGTCAGAAGACAGTGCAACAACATCTTTAATGTAGTTTTTTTAAAAAATAGAAGTTAACTCTTAAGGCTGTGTTAAAGTTTAACAGAGAAAATATATTTATTTTAAAATTCTTGAACTAGCACAAAGTAGGTGATATTTAAGTTTGGTAAATCAAAACGACAAAAATATACAGTTGTAGAGTTCCTTTCCCAAGGGATACAGGAAT
>NW_007814700.1:0-924 GCF_000696425.1 Galeopterus variegatus | reverse complement strand
GCCTGCATGCTGTTCCGACGTACGATGTACCTTTATGTATTTATTCGGCCTCCTTTGGCTGCACATCTAGATTGTTTGCTTTAGTTGAATCTAGAGTTGGACTTGCCGAATTGGCTTCCCTCTGAAGGAGCCCAGAACTGGTGCTTCTTTAATCTGCTTCCTGAGGATCTCAGGAGCAGGGCAGCTTTGCAAGTCTAAAGAGGCCTCTGAAAATACTTCCCTAAGGAATGAAAAAATACCCGCCAGGTCAAAACCTTAAGGAAATCACTTTTATCCAAGTAAGGCCTGCAGAACTGGAACGTTCCTGTCTGAGTTGTACCATGAATTTATGTTTGGCAGCTATTTTGAGATAGACTTACTATACAATCCCTTAGCAGGAATGAAAATAAAAGATGAAAATCATGGGTTGCTCTGTGATTTCCAGAAAGGATTTTGTCAGTCTGGGGTGAGTGGTCTCATTTCTCAGAGGTATTTAATGTGCTGTTATTTTATTTTCAGCTGAGCGGCAGTGTAAGTTGGGAGGGAAGGGCTGGCTGCCACTGCAGAGCAGGGTCCAGGCCAGGCTCAGTTTTTTCCAGAATGTGTATGGGGGGAGACAGCAGTTATGTGACTATGTCCTGAGCAGGGCTGGTCCCCAGGAGGGCAGGAGGCAGGGGTGTGTGAGAGGGAAGGGCCCCAGACTGAGGGACCAGGAGGAAATTCACTGGCAATGTTGGGAAGAAGCTCCTCAGCCCCAGGCTCCCGGGGCAGGAAAGCTCTGGAGGAGTCAGACAGACACAGGTTCAAATCCTACCTCTGCTGCTTGAGAGCTGCATAAGCCTGGGCACATGCCTTTAATTTTTCTATGCCTCAGTTTCCTCATCAGTAAAGTGGGTTAATAATAGCAGCAGTCTCAGAGGCTTTTACTGAGGATTCAATATCTGA
>NW_007814699.1:0-924 GCF_000696425.1 Galeopterus variegatus | reverse complement strand
TCCTTTAATGTCTATCTTTAATAAAATACAGTCATTCCTCAAAAAAGTACAACAAAAAATGTTTTTCTCCCCCCTCCCCACTATTAGTTGTCCATTTATATTTGAAACAGACTTTATTTAAA
Organism: Galeopterus variegatus; assembly: GCF_000696425.1. Lineage (NCBI taxonomy): Eukaryota > Metazoa > Chordata > Mammalia > Dermoptera > Cynocephalidae > Galeopterus > Galeopterus variegatus. Next base: position 802 of record NW_007814699.1, on the reverse strand, counting down.
TGGGCAATTAAAGAAATGATGCTTTAATTTTGGGGAGTGACTGTGATATTACTGGACAATTTTGACATCAAAATAGTACTATATCAGTGGGAAAGAAAAATTATAAGATATCTAAGTGAGCTGAAACAAGGAGAGATCTATGCCCTACTCCATAATATAATTGCTTTAGTGACCTCTGTTCTAGAAATATAAGCTTCAAAATACAGACATTTCTGGAGTTTCTTTTTTTTCCCAAGTGAGAGAACTTTTCAGTAAAGACAATTTATGTGAAATAATTTCCTACATGCTACATTTTTCTGAGAGTGTTTCCTTACTCTAATTTATTAATATGCTTAAGCATATACTTTGGTAAATCACATGTTTGAAATATAATGAATGTCTTGAAACCAGACATAAAATTGTATATTTTCTATTTTTAGTGATTAATTCCCCATAGGGTTCATCAGTATGTAGACTATTAAAAGATGCCAGGGGTAGTGTAACTGCTTGATAAATATATATTGATTTTATTTTTACATTAAATGATGCATATAGTGTTGAAAATCATTAATATAAGACCTGTATATTTTTCTTGGTTGGTGCTACCAAAAATATTAACATGAGGGGTCTTCAAAAGGTTTTTGGAAACATTTCATTATCTTTTAATTCTATTTTTCCATGAACTTTTGAAATACTCTCATACTAGGATAATCAGATACCCTATTATTTCACTATTTTGATATACAAATAAGTAAATAATGCAAACTATTTTGCATATTTTATTCCATCGGTTTTTAATCATTTCATGATTATTATTGTAAGA
>NW_007814698.1:0-924 GCF_000696425.1 Galeopterus variegatus | reverse complement strand
GCGACCAGCGGTTCAGAGAAGCTGAAGTACACAAAAGGGCAATCGGAATCATCCACTGGCTACTTGCTCAGCGCTTTCACCAGCTTCTTCCCCAACCCCCAATGCTTTCCTTTAAAAGTTCCTACATGCAAACTTTCAGGGATATGGGGACTTTTCTGAGCATTAGCCAGCCTTGTAATTAAAGCTTAATTTCTCTCACTGCAACTTAGCCAAGCTTGGTTTATGTGGGGGGGAGGGGGGGAGCGGGGGGGCAGGTATATATGGGAACTCTATTTTATTCTCAACTTTGCTGTGAACCTAAAAGTGCTCTAAAAAACTCCATCTATTTAAACGAGAAAAACATTTTCAATTATATTCCATATTAACCTTGATTTTCCATATTTCTATTTTTTCTTAGTTTTTAAAATTTTCTTGTTATTTTTGTTATTCTTTTTCTTTTATTTTTTCCATACTGGAGAAACTACCAAAACAATGAAATTAACAAAGAAAAGCTTTTTCCTTTCTTTTTGTTTCATTATTTCTCAGGTATATATTTTCCACCTTTTAAAAAACATTGCTTTATGATTGTGTCTCTTGAGGCAATATAATTTCAAAACTTTGTATAAACACTCAATGTTTTTTAATTGTTGAGTTATCCATAAATTTTGTTATTTTTATATTAAGTTTATTTCTACGATCTGATTTCATATTTCACTGAATTTCCTTTTTGTTCCTTTCTTGCTTTCCATTATCAAGACCAAGTTTTTCTCCTCTTAGTTTAAATATTACATATTATCAGCATGCTCTCAGGATCCTTTGGCATCTAGAGAATTAGTTCTGAGCTATAAAGATATATATGTGGGTAGTTGAAAAAGTTTGTGGAAAAACAGAATTAAAATATAATACGAATCTTTCCACAAACTTTTTTTTTTCCTTTTTGTCTTT
>NW_007814697.1:0-924 GCF_000696425.1 Galeopterus variegatus | reverse complement strand
ATGCTAAATAGCAGTGGTAAGAGTGGGCATCCTTGCCTTGTTTGTATCCTTTTAGGGAAAAGCTTTTAGCTTTACCCCTTTCAGGATGATATTTGTGTTGGGTTTGTTGTATACGGCTTTTATTATGTTGACATACTTTCATTCTGTACCTAATTTGTTAACAGTCTTTATCATAAAGGGATGTTGAATTTTGTCAAATGCTATTTCTGTATCTATTGAGATAACACAGTTTTTGTTCTTGAGTTTATTGATATGGTATATCATGTTTATTGACTTGCATATGTTGAACCATCCTTGCCTCCCAAAAATGAATCCCACTTGATCATTGTGTATAGTTTTTCTCGATGTGTTGTTGTATTCTGTTTGCAAATATTTTGTTGAAGATTTCTGCATCTTTGTTCATCAAAGATATCAGCCTGCAGTATTCCCTTTTTGTTTTGTCTTGTTATTGTTCTGTTGAAGCTTTCTGTCTTTGTGGTTTGAACTTGGTAGTTTGTATGTGTACAGAAATTAATCTGTTTCTTCCAGATTTTCAAATTTGTTGGTGTATAATTGTTCATAATAGTCTCTAGTGATTTTTTTTTTTTTTTTTTGTGACCGGCAACGGATCGCAACCCTCAGTGTCGCGCCCGTACCGGACTGGGACCGGCAACGGGATCGCAACCCTCGGTGTTGCTCCCACACCTCGCTCAGCCAGTGAGCGGGAACCGGTCTGTATGTGGGATCTGAACCCTCGGCGGAAGCGCCACCGCACTCTCAAGTGGCGCACTGTAGCACTGCGCCACCGGGCCGGCCCGATTTCTGATTTTTTACTTGTGTCTTCTCTGTTCTTTTTGTAGTTAGTCTTTCCAATGTCTTCTCTATTTTTTTATCTTCTTGAGAAAAACAACTCTTTCTTTTGTTGATTTTTTTGTATTGTTCTTT
>NW_007814696.1:0-924 GCF_000696425.1 Galeopterus variegatus | reverse complement strand
TTTGGGACAGTTGCACTCATGTGTCTCCAAAATCACCCCGAAGGAGTCTCACTATTCTTCATGTATAGCATTAAGCAGAGATGTTTTCTCATATGGTTTCTTGGCTCTATAGTAGACGTGATCTTCGGTTACTCACTATTATGATGGTTCTCAGATATTTTCTTTTTCAGGATTTCAAGTCGAGATTCTGAGTATCTTTCACACTATAAGAATGCATTTGTCAGTACACATGAGGTTCACATATGAGGACAGAGCATGTTGCGTTGTCTTCTGAGTCATCTTGCCTGTGTTATGTTAGAACAGCCTCAAGATATTTGGGGGAAATGAAAAAGACCGTTTCATCTGTTTGACTCATGTAGACATAGATTTCGTTTTTCTTTTCTCGTAAATTTAAACTCAAGCTAAAGTGCCAAATTTCATATAGTTGTGTTTGTCTGAGGTTTTATGCAACATATAACTTAGTGTAAATCATATCAAAAATATAATATTGAATTTCAGTCAATCTAGGTATGATGTTTATCTTCACACACTCGAGTTATTGGACCCAGGTATGGGAGCTTACGCTTACTCTTATGTTACATCCTCTTAAATTTGACCCTTTCCTCCAGCTGACTAGGATATTTTCAGGTTCTAATGCTGTCATCGTTCATAGTCCATTCAACCTGGGCTACTGTCTCCTGTACATTTTGATATGCAAGTTCTCTCTAGCTGCATTTAAGTCATTGGGGAAGAATTGTACGAGATAGCACTGAAGACATATCCCAGTGATAGATCTCCCTGACTGTCCTGCCTTCTGCAGAGAAGCTATTTCCCTCCCAGGTCATTTTGAATCCCAAACATAGTAGGAAGAAATAAGGAAAATAAACCCTCCATGCAACCAAAAGGGAGAGAGGAAACAAGTATTTATTGAGTTCTTGCTTTGTA
>NW_007814695.1:0-924 GCF_000696425.1 Galeopterus variegatus | reverse complement strand
GGCCCGTTGTCTCCTTCACTTCATTCAGGAATGAATTCGAGAGTTGTCTAGGGTATCGTCAATCAGCTTCTGCTCCACTCCTACTCCCGCGTGCCCACTTCTGACAGCCCCTACAACACCCCTTACTCAGCAGGAAGTAGCCAGATCTGAGTTGTCACCCTATAACAACAAAAAAAGGTTGGAATGTTGAGCCAGTGGGATCAGGAGGACCGGAAAGTGGCAACAAAGTAGCGACGGAGCCTCCATCTTGTTAACTCCACCAGCCTCCATCTTGTTTACTCCACCCCTCGCCCCTTACCTTCTCCTTAGGTGGGAACCAGAAACTGAACCCTGCTCAATTCCATACCATATGTGGGCAAAAAACTCACCAACAGCCCTCCCCTATAAACACCTGTTTGTATCCACCCTGGGTGCAACTTCCTCGGCCTCACTCCCTTGAGAGCTGCGGAACCTCGCCCGAGAGCACTTCCATTAAAGCTTGCCTCAAACCCATTGCCTGGCTCCATTTTTAATTACCACTGTCAATTTGAAACTGACTCTACTGATGAACATTAATCAAATATTTTTACAACTTTTAAAGACAAATTGGGTCATACAATTTTTATACTAAGAAAAGTAGAAAATTAATTTTTAAAAGATCTTGTTTGAACCAGGCAATTTTATAAGCCAGTTCATAAGCTTCATCACAAGCTTTATCAGAGGAAAAAGTAATAGGAATAAATAAATATATAAATAGGAATAGGGTAAACCAGAGGATTTTAAAAATTAGATGTAGGATATAAAACTGCAAAATTTTGTGCATTGTTCTCTGATCTCTATAAAACTACCTAGATCCACCTAAGCCAGAAGAAAAACAGTTCAGTCTTCCTTACTGCCTTCCATGATGAACTTAACAATGCCATGGTCACAAAGGCTTAGTTGTGA
>NW_007814694.1:0-924 GCF_000696425.1 Galeopterus variegatus | reverse complement strand
GATGAAGTTTCCATTAAAATCCCTAAATTACGAGCTTGGAGAGCAGGTTGGTGAACACATCTACATGTGGCACACCCCAACTTCACTGGAACAGAATCTTCCATGCTCAGGACCTTGCTGGACCTCCCCTTATATACTTCTTCATCTGGCTGTTCATCTGTGTCCTTTATCATATTTTTTATAATAAACGATAAACAAAAGTATGTGTTTCCTGGAGTTCTGTGATCCATTCTAGTGAATTATCAAACTTTAGTAGGAGGTTATGGGAACCCCTGATCTAAAGTGGATCTGTCAGAAATGCAGGTGATGATCTGGACTTGCAATTGGTGTCTGAGGTGGGGAGCAGTCTTGTGGGACTGAAACCTTAACCTACGGGGCCTCCGCTAACACCAGACAGTGTCAGGACTGAGTTTAACTGTAAGACACTTAGTTTGCGTCTGCCGAGAACTGGAGAATTGCTTGGTATGGCAAAAACCCCCACACGTCTGGTGTCAGAAGTGTTGAGTATAGTAGAGAAAAGAGTTTGTTTTTTCTTTCAATATTGGATTGGTAAGCTTTAAAAAATGTTACCATATTTTTGAACAAAACAATTGCTACAAGCTTTCCCCCCCTAATAATATTTCCATCTTTGGAGAGATTTTACCCCATGTTTCCATGTTATTTATACCTTTCCAGAACTCTGCCTATAAAGAACCGTGTTGTGCATTTTTACGTCTTTTACAGATATGTAAGGATTAAACAGATTGTTACTCTGTAGCTCTCATGTTATGTACTACTCTCATAAATGGATAAATCAACCCAGTTCTATGTTCCTTGATGATCAGTTCTTCAAGTGTCCTCCACATTCAACAGAGAACACACACTTGAAATGTGCAAGTGTATGGAAGTCATTCCCTATAATGTAAGAACTGGTGCTCGACTTTA
>NW_007814693.1:0-924 GCF_000696425.1 Galeopterus variegatus | reverse complement strand
GTGGTGCTGACAACACCAAGTCAAGGGTTAAGATCCCCTTACCGGTCATCTTTTTAAAGAACAATGGAAAGGAAAATATGGTTAAGTTTAAATGAATATTGACTACATAAAAGAGTAATAATAGTATCTTGTTGGGTTAGAAACATAGAGAGAATTAAAATACATTTCACATTAGGACAATAGATGGGAGGCAGTAAATGAGTTAAAATGATCTCAGATCCTTTAATTGTCTAGAAACTGCTAAAAGTACTAATATTAAACTTTAATACGTAAAAGACACAGTACGGTAACTGCTAAAATATTAAAAGTACATATAACTAGCAAGCCAATGGAGGAGAAATATGGAAAAAAAAAATAATCCAAAAAAATACAAGAAAGTAGAGAAAAGAGAACATGGACCAGTTGGGACAAATAGAAAACAAAAAGTAAGATGGCAGTTATGAAGCTGACCATATTAGTAAACACATTAAATTAAGTAAATGAGTATAATACTGGAGTTTTTTAAAACATGAAGGTTTTTAACTAGATTACGAACCCCACAAAATTCAATTATATGCTATTTATGAGATAGATACTTAAAATATAAAGACACAGAAAGGTAGAAAGTAAAAGGATGAAAAGATATAATAGGGAAACACTATCCAAAAGAGAGCTGGTGAGCTATACAATCACGACAAAGAAGAATTTTTTAGAGATAAAGAGAGATATTTTATGATAAAAAAAATCTTTCAATCTACAAGGAAAACATAAGAACTCTAAATTTGTGTGCACTTAACAACAAAGTCTGAAAAACATGTAAAGCAGAAATTGAGAGAACTAAAAAGAGAGACAATTACAGTGTGAAATTTTTAAATGCACCAAAAATAATTATTTTCATATACTGCCTGTGGGTAATTAGATAAACTTTCTGTAAAACAACTTAGC
>NW_007814692.1:0-924 GCF_000696425.1 Galeopterus variegatus | reverse complement strand
TACTTGTCAAGTATCATCCACTTAATGTTATAGCATTGGTTTTCTTTCTGTTTTATGGCTCTCCATACGTATAATGCTATATTACAGCCAATAGCTTCTTCTGGATCCATCGCACCAAGACCATCCTTGGTACAAAAATTCCATTTTGTAATATTTTAATAATTATTGAGCTGCCAATGAGTAAACATAAAAACTAAAGCTTGGTAGGAGGAACAGTCTTTGACACGTTTAGGATTAGATAAAGCCATGTTGCTGCACAGGTATACACACACACAGACACAGATACGGAAAGTGGTGTGGTCAGAAAGGTACGACAGTAACAACTTCCCATCCGCATATTCTCAAATGCCAGAAAATATCAGAATCCTCCAAGGAAACACCCAGACAAATGCAAATGTGGAAGAGCTAAATTCCACATTATCTACTACCTTAAATATCCACTTAATCCTACTAAGAACACACACACACACACACACACACACACACACACGCACACTTCAAATCAGTCCTCCACTACAGCCACCGGTGTATACAGATAATCAGCTATGTGCAAAGTAGAATCTCATCCAGGAATATACTTACCTGACAATCAGATTCATGACACTAGAGGCATCACGCTTGACCAACTTAATTGAAATTTACAGATGAGCCATGAGAAGATGTCCAGGAGACTCTAAGGATACAGTTTCGGATGAGGAGCAATTGAAGCAGACATATTTCTGTGGATGACTGTGATAAAAATGTTTGTGCAGTAATTGATATTTTTGAATCTCAAATTTATACCATCAAAGAAGAATTCAGAGATATTTCATCATCTGCATAGAAATAATTTGATCGTATATGAGGGAGAGAAATGTTAGAGCAGGTGTCATTGGTGAAAAGCAAATTTAGGCCTCATCTTACTCAACCTCTAAGCACTATTTC
>NW_007814691.1:0-924 GCF_000696425.1 Galeopterus variegatus | reverse complement strand
TACTGTTGTAGCCCAGACGTGGCCCACTAACCTTCGGGTGTGGTCATTACCATAAGCACACAGCCTATCGCGGGGGTTGAAACTTCTCCAGGCCAGCAGGAGACCTCAGCCAAGCATCCAGGCCTCCCTGTGGAGGCCGAACCTTCTCCCAGTGAGCAGGAGCAGCCAGCTCAGACTTCGGGGTGTCCTGAGGAGTGTGAAACTTGTCCAATCCAACAGGAGCAGCCAGCTCAGTCTAAAGAGAATCACAAAGTGACAGTTTTACCTCCACGTCAGCAACACACTAAGTATTTAAACTTGTCCAATATTAAACCCCCTGGGCTTCAGCTTACCATAACAGTAGAGGCTGCTGCAGAGGTGGGGACTTTTCCAGTCTGCCACGAGTCCACAGCTCAGCCCTCATGGCCAGCTCATGACACTGAACCTTCGAAAACTCAGCGGAAGGTGCCAAGTCTGTCTCCAAGGCCTCCTGAAGAGGTGGAGCCTTTTTCATTTCAACAAGAGGATTCAGTTCGACCTGCAGAACCTATTAAGGAGGAGAAACCCTTTTCAACCCGGCAGGAGGTTGTGGCCAAAAATCCATAGACCACTGAGGAGGTGGAACCTTCTGCGACCCAGCAGAAGGCCCTAGGTCAGCCTCTAGAGCTCCCTAATAATGTCGTAGCTCAAGCCATAGAGCATCAAGAGGTAATAGTTTCCCCTGTAGGTCACGATCAAGTTCAGCCACCAACATTGCACACTGTTGCTGTTAAGCCTATGAACGTCTTGGTTACCACTAGGGTCCAGAGCTCACTGCTGAGGTTGAAACTTCAACCCCACCGCAGGCCCCAGCTCAGTCCACAGTATCTCCTGAAGAGTTTGGAATGTTGAAAGACCAGCAAGAGGTTCCAGTCCAGCAGCTAAGCCCCTCTGAAACGGATGGAC
>NW_007814690.1:0-924 GCF_000696425.1 Galeopterus variegatus | reverse complement strand
CATAGCAAGTAATTTTTAGTCTTGTGGTCTGAATCTCTGTCTTCCGACTCAATAACTTTTTAAAAAGCTATTTTGCTTCTTGTGTAGAAGAATGCAAGAATCTAGAAGTCCGACAGGGGGTGGGATTCAAATTGAAAACTACGGAGTGAATAAGAAAGCAACAGACTGAAGTTATAATAAGACATTAGTGAGCTCATGAAGTAAGTCTCCAGGGGAAAAAACTGGAATGGATTCCATGCAACTGATAAAATGAGTAGAATAGTCTGGAAGATCTTAGTGACATGGTAAAGAAGACAGACATTACTTTGTCATAAGAAATAAATGCATTTGGAAGTACAAGGAACCGACCCCTGCAACATACACACAGAATACAAGAGTCATAATTCAAACACTTTACAAACAAAAAGCTGACTTAATTTTTGTCAATTAACATAAACCGAATAATGATAATTCTGTCAAAATAAGGTTCATTATATTAGAACTAAAGAGAAGGATAGTCAATAAACACTACTTATTTTGTCATAATGATATGTATATGGCAGATGTTTTTTTTCAAATGTTAGGATTAACCTATAGGAAAAAATGTTGAAGACTTAATTATGACTACAAACCACATTGAAATTTTAGAAATCCTGATAAAGGCAGATGTGAGCACATTTGGAACATGGCATAAGAGGAAAGGCTGTCGGAAAGTTAGGAATGCTGATACTCTCACCCCAAATTCTTGTGGGTGTAAGAGTTACTGTGTAACTCTTGTACAGAACAAGAAACAAAGTTAATTAGGGAGAGAAATATTCTTACAGGGAAACAAGAAAGCAAAAATTTAAGTTTTAAAGAAGTGTAGGAGGAGATCAAGGCAGAACTGGCTGTGGTGGACTATCTTGGACTGAATTTACCTTTCCACTGCAAATCACTAGACATCTT
>NW_007814689.1:0-924 GCF_000696425.1 Galeopterus variegatus | reverse complement strand
CAGCTTAGCCCTTGTGAAGACCCCTGTGGGGACCTGAAGGGAGCTCTGTTCTAGACCCTCTGTCTAACAAAACCCACAGACCCATAACATTCTCATGACTGTTTCAGGGGAGGGGCATGTATGGACCCAACAAAAGCCTTAAACCTGTCTTTTTGGTCTCTGTTGAACCAAACCTAGATTTAATATGTGCTCCCCAGATGTTTTCACCTGGGATGGCTTTGTTTTTAAGGAAATGATTGGTTGGTTCAATTGGGAAGGAGGCTGGAGGCAGAAGACAGCGTCAGCAAGACATCTGGGGAGGGCCCTGACTGAGTCCTACTCCCAGCTCTACTACCAGCTCCCTCGGTGCCCTGTACAAGTCCCTCCCCCGCTCTGGGACTCAGTTTCCCCATCTGCAGAAGGGTGCGTTTTCCCCGATGTCTTTCAAGGTCCAGTTCAAGTCAGTCTAGTTTGAGTTACTGGGCAGGCTGTAGGGGACATGTCACCCCTGGTGATCAGTAGTCTGGGCCTGCATCCTCTCTCCTAGGGGCAGCCGGGGTTAGGACTTGAAGTGAGCTTTCTGCCCGGCTTGCAGCCAAGGCCAGCTCCTGATCAGAAGAACCTCATGACATCCTGCTTGGTGCCCAAGGGAGGCAGAGGAAGAACTTAGGTTGGGCAGATCCATTGAACCCTGCATCTGAAATCAGAAGGCAGGATTCACAGTTGCAAGTGGGTGGCTGTTTCTAAATTCTGCATTTCTTTGGCCAATCATTTGAGGAGTCAGAGCTTCCATTTATGGGGAGCTACTATGTGCAGTGACCTGTGTGTGTAGTAACCTTATGAGGTGGGTGAGGGGTAATCCCCATTTTACAGACAAGGAAGCCGAGTCTCAGAAAGGGAGAATGACTTGCTCAAAAGCATCCAGTGAAGAAGGGGCAGAGTTGG
>NW_007814688.1:0-924 GCF_000696425.1 Galeopterus variegatus | reverse complement strand
TACAATATACATAGCAAAAATTATCCCCAATAACATACTTTTATGTTTCTATAGAATGAATTAATAAACATAGGTGTTTGTATGAAAATAATTCAAATTTAAATATTATTAGCAAAGGAAAATGTATATAAAATTAAAGATTAAAGTACATTCTAGTTAATTAACCTATGTCACTTGAAATATGTAAATGGACTCTTTCACATTTAGCCACCATTACTGTAAGAATTATAATCATTTTTTCCCATTATTGCTCCACTATCTCTAACTACTATTTATACTATGTCTTTATTTATAATGTATCTTTCCTGAAATGATTATGTTAATATAGTATGACTTTTCTCCCACAGTCTGTTCTCCAGTGAAATAAACAGGACACTCAGAGTCCCTGTCACCTGGGCATGATCTGCCACACCTGTGGCACACTTTAGGTTGTGCTCTGAGACCGATGCCTTGTCCTGACCCCTCTGAAATAGCCCCTGACTCAACACATTACTTTAAAACACTCCCTTGAAAGGGCCATTTTTATGTGAAATAGCTCTACTTTTTTTTTTCTACCTGTGGAGCAAAATCCAATGAAGAAACCTATGTGATGGGTGGTGTCTTCCATAGCAACGGTCTCTAGGTGCAGCCAGAGGGACCAAGTGGACCAGCACTGAGATGTCCCATATCTTGGAGCAATGATACTGTGATCTCACCATGGGTAACATTTGTCAGAGAGGGCGAAGAAGGGGCAGTCCCAGGAGAATGTGGTATGGCTGTTTTTGAAAGGGAGGCAACAGGGTTCAGGATGAAGGTAGGAAATTTGGGAAGAAGGTGGGGAGGTTTTAGAGCATTATTTTCTCAAACAAGTATGACAAGAACCATAAACTCATAAGATAGTCCATGAAAATTATTTTCTATGGGCCAGTCAAGCTTGGGAAACAC
>NW_007814687.1:0-924 GCF_000696425.1 Galeopterus variegatus | reverse complement strand
AAAGGAACATACTTTTATTATTGAATAAGTATTTTCTTCTTTTTTAAATTTTGTTTATTTTTCAATTTTTTTTTCTTTTTTTACATTTTAAGATGTTGTGAAGCAGTCGAAGGGGAGGGGGGAGGGGAAGGGAGAAGGAAATAGGGTGGGAGAAAGAGGAAGGAGGAGGGGCAGGTTTGAGGCCTGTGGCACCCCCTCATTCCTGCAGGGGAGACCAGGGGGCTTCCACCAGTGGCTTGGTCATTGTGGGACTAGGTGCAGATGTCAGGGGGGTGTGGCTGAAGACCTCGGCCCCACACTACCCTAGCTCAGGAGACTATGGGGCTTCCAGCGGTGTCTCAGTGGTCTGGGTTCCTAACCCAGAGAGGGGAGAGGGCTGGGTCCTCAGCCATGTCCCTTGACATCTGCAACCAGCCCAGCAATGGTGTCTCAGTGGTCATTACTGGGCTGGTTGCAGATGTCGGAGGACATGGCTGAGGCCCCTGGCCCTTTTCCCTCCCTGGGTTAGGAGCCCAGGGGGCTTCTGGTCCTTTTAAGTTTCATACATGTTCTTTGGAGATGTGAGACCTTTACTAGTTAATATCAAACTTTGTCTCTGGTCCGTGGGTATTTATTTTTTTCTTTCAGTCAAACTTTGTCTCTGGCCTGTGGGTATTTATTTTTTTCTTTTATTTCTGTGTTGGATTATTCACTGTTCCTAACACTTAAACTCTGCACTGGAACTAATTTGTTGTCCTTTGCTAACTTCTAAAATGGGGGAACTTCCTGTGGGGATCAGTACTTGAGCTCCATGGTTGAGCTAATTTGATGCTTTGCCGCTGATTCTTTGAGGAAGGATTTTTGTGCAGCTCAGGTTTTAATGCTTGACCTTATAGGTACTTCCAAGTCTGGTGAGATCTGGTGCACCTGGGTTGTATAGAAACT
>NW_007814686.1:0-924 GCF_000696425.1 Galeopterus variegatus | reverse complement strand
AATGTAAGCAAAATAAAGACTTTCTCGATAAAATAAAATTTAAAGAATTTGTTGCCAGTGACATGCACTAAAGGAAATGGTAAAGGAAGCTTTTCAAGTAAAAGGGAAATAAAATAGAGGAACCTGATAGTTTAGGAAGGAAAAGCAAAAGAAATGATAAATATCTGGTGTTTTAGTCCGTTTTGTGTTGTTATAACAGAAATACCTGAGACTGGGTAGTTTATAAAGAACGGAGGTTGATTTGGCTCACTATTCTGGGACAGCTGCATCTGGCACGGGCCTCAGGCTGCTTCCACTCAGGGCAGAAAGCGGCAGCAGCTGGAGGGTACAAGCAGATCACATGGCGAGAGGAAGCAAGAGAGAGAGAGAGGGGAGGTACCAGGGTCCTTTAAACAGCCAGCTCTCGTGGGAACTAATAGAGCAAGAACTCACTCATTAATCCCCCGTTCCCCGGGGAGAGCATTAATACATTCATGAGGGATCCGCCCCCATGACTCAATCAGTTTCCAACACTGCCACATTGGAGATCAAATTTCCACATGAGTTTTAGAGGGGACAGCACATTCAAACTCCATCATCTGGGTAAACATAATAAAAGGAGATGATTTTTGTTCCAAGTTCTTTAAGTTATGTATGACAGTTAATGGCAAAAACTATACCATTGTCTGATATGGTTTCCACTGTGTGTGGATGCAATACATATGGCAACCATAACCTAAGGAGGGAAGGATAAAGGGACTTATATGGTCACAAGTTTTCTGCACTGCACTTGAAGCAGTAAATCTTACTTCTAAGTAGACTGTGAAAAGTTAAATAGAACATTGAAATTCCTTGATCACCCCCTAAAAATATTGTACAAAAAGATTCAAATAGCTGATAGAAAAATTCAAATGGAATTAAATAACATTTAAATAATACAAAAAA
>NW_007814685.1:0-924 GCF_000696425.1 Galeopterus variegatus | reverse complement strand
AAAAAAAAAATAGGTAAAACAGTCTCATTTATTACATTACCTTTTAGAAAATATCCATCACTCTTTGCACCAAGATATAACAATACAGCTGATGAGTGGTCTCGTTTCTGGGTCATGATGTTTGCAAGGAGGAGAGTGTCTAGCATACTGATATCACTTCCAGCAATAGCCTGGGGAATTGTTTTCCTCTTTGGGCAGCCATAAATCTTGGGGCTGTTTATCATAACCTAACAGGACCCCATCTGAAGGTATGTCAGATGCATTTGCACTCTAATCTCTGACATCAGCCTGAACTGGCTGGTACTGTGTGTTTACACAGAGCTGTTGGAAAGCTGTGGAGTGTGACAAGTGTCACAGCCCTGCCGTCCTTGAACAGTCTAATTGACTATTGCTACCTGATACAGTAGAGAAGGGGCTCCTTGCCAGGTGGGGGAAACCCAGAAGGGGAAAGGGAAGTGAGTTATTCTGAGGCAAAGTCCGGAACCAAAGGTGTGCAAACATGATTAAACATTTTTCCAATGCTTATAATCAATAAACTAGATAAAATCAAAACATCTTGTAGATTCAATTCCAGAGCATTCTTTAAAAATAAGATGACAACAGAAGGTAGCTACAACTAAGACTGACAGATTGAAATAAAAATTGAACCTAGCCTGGGACTCGGGCTGCCATAAAAACCATGAGGAATCAGACCAGAAGATTGCTCTCCCCAGATGAAGAGTACCCAGGAGACAGGAAGAGAGATGGTACTGGGAGGTAGAGGGAAGCTTCCGGAACAAACCATAAAAGTGCATGACTGGGCCTGCCAACAGTGGCATTAAGGAAAGTGGCTGGAAAATCAATATGGAAAGGAAAAATTTTTAAAAAAAGAAGTCTGAAGAAAAATGAAAAACAGCCTCATTAAAACATTTGGAAGTGATTATA
>NW_007814684.1:0-924 GCF_000696425.1 Galeopterus variegatus | reverse complement strand
AAATGTTTCAGCAGTTTTCATTAGACATTCAGAGAGATTAGTGACTGTCCCCAAAAGGTAAAGAAACTGGAACAATGGCTGAAAACCATCCTGCTATTTCTTTCCCACGTGGTCCTCTCTCAGCTTTCCCAGGTGTTATCTGAGGTGCATCCCCTCTCCCCGCCCCAAGGTGCTTGAAGGAAGGAAAGTGGTGCTTTTATAATCAATTCATCTTCAGATAAAAAGTCATGTCTCTGTAGGTAGATAGGTGTGCATTGTATTCTTCTATGTGCCTTTCTGTACTTGAGCTCTTTTACAATACATCTGCAACATCGTATGTCCAGCTCATGCTATATGAATCCTCCTGCAGCCTACAGGGCCCTCTCACTTGAAAAGTTTGTTGTACAGGTGAGGGAGATGCACCTTGCACTTGGCTACAGCCATTCATTCATTCAACAAATATTTATTGAATGCCTGCTACATATTTGAATGGTTGGTTACAAGTATGTATTCTAGTACAAGTTATGAAAATTTAGGTTGCACTTGATATTCAGCTTGCTTCTGTTTGGGAGTAGGAATCCATTTTTGACAAATAGTTCAAACCTTTTGCCTCTGTGTTGGTAAAAGTTGGTTCATTGTTTAGTTTCTATTGCTTAAATTTAAACAAAAAACATGCAATTCATTAGTATCTGTATGTTACGAATATTTATTTAAATATAATTTTATATGTTCATAGTCAAAAGCACTTTAAATTTAAATAGATGGGAAGCTAATTTAGAAGACAATTTTACAATGGGAGGATTAAGTACTTTTCAATGATGTATAATTTATTTCAGGAATATTGTATTCCTATAACTTTAGGCAGCATTTGCATCTTATAAATGTATGTGGCTGAACAATTTTCATTTATCTTTTTATGTATCTTTTTTATTTTCATGTATCATT
>NW_007814683.1:0-924 GCF_000696425.1 Galeopterus variegatus | reverse complement strand
AGCCCCCATAATCACATGAGCCAACTACTTAAAATCTCTCTGTCTGTAGATATATATATATGTATGTATATATATGTTAGAGTTCTCCAGAGAAACAGGACCAATAGATATATATCCTGGAGAACTCTAACACAGAAAGCAATTGGTGAAACCTAGTTACTCCTAATGTTTCAGAGGCTTTAGCATATTTCAGATGAACAAGATTGCTAAGACTCTTGTGAAAGGTACAAACTCTCCTCTCTACCAAGGAAAACGTATATACATGCACATACATTAAAATTTTGCATACATATTCATATAAGATGCCTAGGGACAAAAAACCCTTGTTCTGGGTTTAGATGTCAAACTGATTCGTTTCCAAATAAAATGCAATGAGAATTTCTAGATTGAAGGTCTCACTGACTTTTACTCAGATTGCCGGTAGATATCAAAGGCCAAAAATGTGGTGGGCAGGTAAGAACATATTTATGCTGTATGATTTCGAAAAGGGCCTGAGACCAACAAATTGCTTCTGTTGATATGCTTTTGAAGGACACTAAAATTGCAAAATGCACACATGTCCTGAGGCAGTTTGCTTGCCAGTATAGGGTATACAGCCAGAAAGTTAATGGCCGGAAGGGCTCCCATATGACAGTAGAGTTGGCACATTAATTTTACCAAACATAACCAGAAACCCAACTACTGGAGGGAAAATAAGAAATAAAAAGAAATAGGTAGAAATGAAAGCATTCCAGACAGGCACTCTTTCTTAATCCCAAGCTATCAATGGAGGATTGTATAAATTCCTTCCAGAATCTAGAATAAGCTAATCTATTGTTTCTCATTATTATGTGGAAAATTCTTCCTTTCCAGATCGTTTCATAGGTATATTACAGTGAATTTTAGAGAGTTGATTTTCCAAGTGTTACTTTCTCAAGTAATGAT
>NW_007814682.1:0-924 GCF_000696425.1 Galeopterus variegatus | reverse complement strand
GTTTCAAACTTGTAGACCCAGAGGCTGCTGAACAGCATAGTAGAATGTGTCACAGACCCTTTGAACCCACCATATCCCAAACTGAACTCATCTCAGCCAAACCTGCTTCTTTTACTGTATTGCCCAAGTTACCACCATCAGAAACACGACAATCATTTTGTGCATTTGCTCATTCTTACATCGAGTTGTACTGATCCACGTCCCAAATGTTCCTTGAATTTGTTCTTACCTCTCTAGTGCCATAATTCATATCTTAGTCTTCTCTCACCTACACTGTCACAATAGACACTAACTGATAGCCTCGATTCCAATCTTACATCCTCCCAACTGCATATCCTCCACATTGCCATCAAAGGGATTTCTCTAAAAACGTTTTAATTTCCTCTGCTTAAAAACTTTTCCATCTTATCTGTAAGATAAAATGCAAGCTTCATTGCACAACATAAAAGTCATCTATGATCTGACTCTTTTCCATAAACGTAAACTCATCTGTTTTCGGTCTTGAAGTCCAATAACGCACAGCACCTTGTGACTGTCTGAATTTACTAAGCTGTCTCACAGCTTGGGACATTTGCTCATGTTGTCGCCTGCTCCAGGCCAGACTTCTACTTCTTCTTCATCCATTGAACTGTGTGCAGTCTCATTCTGCAAGATTTGTATTGGGCATCACCTCCTCCAGGAAGCCTTCTCTGATTGTCTAGGTTTGGCTAGGTGCTCTGTGTTTACTGTGTTTCAGGAGGCAGAATGTCTAAGTGCTTGGTGCTCAGACTGCTTAGGTAGTTGGCCCAGAATCACAGTTCACCGGCTGTGCAACTTTGGGCAACTTACTTAACAAATCTCTCTCGGACTCAGGAAATACTCAATGTTACCTACTACTGTTACTATCACTTGCAGCCCTCCTCTCCAGTGTAAGTGCACAGTCTG
>NW_007814681.1:0-924 GCF_000696425.1 Galeopterus variegatus | reverse complement strand
GGTGCACAGAATGGTTCTAGTTTCCTCTCCTACTGGAGCCAAGCGGGAAGCACTTACTTCTCCCAGCCATAAAGCATGGCCACATTCATGGACTTCTACCAGCCATGGAAGCCCACCAAGCCCTGGTGGCTAGAGTTTCTACTGGGTGTTGGTCCTGTAGACATGTCTGATTACTGTCTTGGCTGACCTGAGACTCCAGCCCTTCTAGAGGTTGAACTGATAACTGCATGGACCAAAGTCCTTCCACCATAAATCACATTGACTATCCAGTGTGGGCGAAGGGTCCGAGGTAAACAAAGAAACTCTTATTGAGAAGGACATTCCAAAAATTTAAAGGTCAGTCAGGAGCCAAACTTTTCTCTGGGCAAGTTTGATCCTTTGCTGCCCAATCAGTCATTAAGATTCTGCTCATGCTTCAAAGCCTATAAAAAAAAATCACCTCATCCATGAAGACTTCCTAAAATTTCTCAATCAGAAGGAATAAGAATTAATCTCCCGCTTCCTATGCTCTCAGAGCACTTTCATGGCTCTCTACAACAGATATTAGCCTTGTGCACTGAGATATTCTGAAGTAGTCTGTAGTCACTCTCTAGATAATTTTTATTGCCCTCCCTGCAAAAATGCTCAGCACACTCTCGATTTCAAATTCCATTCTCTGATCTCCAAATCTCATTTCTCTAGCTCATTCCTCCTTATTCATTTTTTTTTTTTTTTGGACTGGTAAGGGGATCACAACCCTCAGCATGGTGTGGTCTGCACCACGCTCAGCCAGTGAGTGCACCAGCCATCCCTATATAGATTCTGAACCCATGGCCTCAGCACTACCAGCATCGCACTCTCCCGAGTGAGCCACGGGGCTGGCCCCCTCCTCATTCTTCAACTCCAGCAGTTCTTTGACAGTACCTAGGGCTGAAATCATTGATC
>NW_007814680.1:0-924 GCF_000696425.1 Galeopterus variegatus | reverse complement strand
GAAAATAATTGGATTCAACAGTACACTGGGTTGCTTTCCCCTTTTATATTGCAGAACTTCCGCAGCAGCTAACAAAATCTTTTAAGACTCAGAATGATTAAAATGATAAAAATAAGATTAAATATTTGTTTATCTCCTTAAGGTTTTAATTCACCTCTTGTTATTCACAAACAACTTCTGTTAATATTAACAGTGTTTAAGAATACAAATATAATGGCAAGATGAACTTAATATTTACACTTGAATTTTAACTAGCTAGGTATGGGTTCAGGTTCTTATCATTGAATTATCATATTGGCACACTAAACCTTGAGAGTTTTTAATGCACCTTCCATTTTGCTATATCATCATACAAAATGGACTGTATCAGCAGTTCTTTTTTGAATATGCCTGGCTAAGAAACTGAAGGAAGACTGGGTCTTTAATTGGCTGTTATTAGTCCTTCTTTTGAAACATATAATATAACCCCCCTCCTGTGAAGGCTGCAGATATTCTGCTTCAAAAAGCTCGACCTCTTGGAACAATGCCAGAATTATTCTGTTGAAAACAGTATTCCTGCTGTTAAATGGAGAAGAAAAAATCAGTCCTCTCATTCATAATTTAATATGCATTCTTATTATACATATAAGCACTTGCACTATTGCCTTGCTACATTCTCTAAAATAGTGCACAGTAATAAAAAGTCTCTCACTCTCAAAAGCAAAATAAAAACAAACAAGCAAAAACCTTGTCCCACCTGTCTTGGTGCCTTAGTGCACAAGGTTCTCAACAGGTGTGCCTGCTGATCCGGAAGTCAGCCCCCACCTGACAGAGCCGTGTTAGTCTGTGGATCAGACCCTGCCCATAGGCAGAGCTCCACTTAAAATTATTATCAACTAATTGAAATGCAAATTTTAAATTACTACTGGATCCAATTTACTGCAT
>NW_007814679.1:0-924 GCF_000696425.1 Galeopterus variegatus | reverse complement strand
CTTAAAGAAGTCCATACCAAGAATATCATATTCAAATTTCTGACATCTAAAAACAAAGAAAAATATCTTGAAATTGTGAGGAAAAGCAGCACTTTTCCTACAGTAAAAAAAAAAAAAAAAAAATGATGACAACAGATTTCTTACCAGAAAAGAGGCCAAAAGAAAATGATGCAAAAAATTTTAAAATATCAAATGAAAAAACTGCAAAGTCAGAATTTTATATCCAGAAAAAACATACTACAGGAAGGAAAAATTAAGACATTCTCAGATTGAAGGGAAACTAAGAGAAAATATTACCAGACTTACCTTTAAAAAGCTAAAGAAAGTTCTCTGTAAAGAAGGAAAACACTAAAAAGAGGAGTCTTGGAACACAAGGAAAGAAGAAAGAATATGGTAAGCAAAATTAAGGATGATTACAGTAGACTTTTCTAAATTATATTTGATGGTCAAAGCAAAAATTATAACATTGATGCAGTTGTAGATGTCTGTAGAGGACATAGATAAAACAAAGAAATTATAAATGTGGGAGAGTAAGGGGATGTAAAGAGTCATAAGGTTTCTATATTGGTATAATGATAAAACGATGTCACCAGAAGATGGTGATATGTGTATATCATGTAATATCTGGAACAACCCCTAAAAATATTAAACAGAGATACACTTGAAAACACTAAAGACAAGCCAAAATAGAATTCTAGAAAATATTAAAGTAACCTACAAGAAGGCAGGATTAAAAACAGAAACACAAGACAAAAAGCAGAAGCAGAAAACAAAAAATAAAATGGCACACTTAAGCCCTACCATACCAATAAGTACATTAAGTATAAATAGCCCCAGAACACCAATTAAAAACAGATTGGTAGATTGGATCAAAAAACATCACTCAACTATATGCCGATTATGAAAAATTTACTTCAGATACAA
>NW_007814678.1:0-924 GCF_000696425.1 Galeopterus variegatus | reverse complement strand
CTCCAATGCTGTCCACCTCTCCTCTTCCTTTTAGGAACAAGCTCCTGTACAAAATAGTTTCCAATCATTGTCTTCACTTTCTTACTACCTGTTAACCCTTTAAAAAATCTTTATTGTGTTTTAGATTATGAACATGGTATGAAGTTATGCAAAATTTGAACACTACAAGAATATATATCAAGTTAAAGTCCTCCATGGTATTAACCCCCACACATACCAGAAATAACCACTGTCAAGAGTCTGGTGCATGTTTGCATGTTGGTCTAACTTTCAAAAATGTATGTATAATCAGAAAGGCTAAAATGAAAAAAAAATAGTGACAACACCAAATGCTGGCAAGGATGCAGAGAAATTTGATTGCTCATACATACGGTGGGAATGTAAAATGGTATGGCCATTCTCGAAAAGACTATAGCTGTTTCTTTACAATATTAAATAGGCATTTGCCATATGACGCAGCTAATTCACTCCTAGGTTTCTATCCCAGAGAAATGGAAATTTATGTTCACACAAAAACCTGTATGCAAATGTTCATAATAGCATTACTCATAACTTCCAAAAACTGGAAACAACCCAAATGTCCTTCAACAGTCAAAGGTTCAACTATGCTACATCCATATAATGGAATACTCCTCAGCAATATAAAGGAAAGAAATATTGATACACACTACGATTGGGATGGATCTCCTGAGAATTAGGCTGCATGGAAAAAGCCAGTCTTAAAAGGTTACATACCGTGTGATTCCGTATAGATAATATTCTTGAAATGATAAATTTATAGAGATGGAAAACAGATCCGGGGTCAGGTAGATGGGAGGGAGAGGGGGTGACTGTGGCCATGAAAAGGTGGCACAAGGGATCTGTGGGACAGCCATTCTGCACCTTGACTTTGGTAGTGGTTACATGAATCTACACGTGATAAAA
>NW_007814677.1:0-924 GCF_000696425.1 Galeopterus variegatus | reverse complement strand
CCCCTCCCCACATGTCTGAGGTGGGAGCCAGGGCGGGCTCTCTGCCCTCTTCAAGAGCTGGAGATTGTGACACACAGCCACATTGGGAAGGTTGGGTTTGAAAGGAAGAGGCAGACACTGGACTCCATGTTCTCCGGAGGCGTCTCCCAGCAGACGTGGGAGCAGCACTGACACCCCACAGCATGAGTCACAAGGGAAGAGGACGCTACCCCATGGGGAAGGCTTGGGGACAAGGACCCTCGCTGCATTTCTGGAAGCCACGCATTATGGTCCCATGCAAGATACCAGCCACATGCTTTGGTTTAAGATCTACGGTTGCCCTGTCTACCCTGGAGAAAGGTTGCAGAGCTAATCTGTGGCTCCAGGGTGTCACTAAAAGTACCAGAGGTGAAGAACGTAGGAGCGGGACTGGTGAGGCCCTGTGTCCACCCATAGTAGGTCTCTCCATCTGATGTCCGCTGCCTCTGAGGCAGGCCCGCTCTCATTCAATCAAACAAGAAAAAATTAGTAGTGGTAAACACAGAGAAAGGCAAATAATTTGATCCACTGGAGAATGTAATGGGATAACAGGATTTATAGCATTTTTGAAACTAAAAATAGCTTAAGAGCCCTCATGACAGAACTCCGTGCACTTCGAACGGTTTTAACCTGTCCCCCTGCCCGTTTCCCTTCTGTGATAAAATAATGCGGCTTGAAATGTGCTTTCTGCAGTATTTGATTGCATGTGGGTGTTCTTCCCTCTTTTGTCTTCTTTTTGTTACTTCAAGGGAAAAACAGCCCTGGGAAAGCTTTCATGCCGTCTGCTATTGTTCTGCATTTATGGAAAAAAGTACAGGCTGCTTCATCTGGGCCCAGAGACCAGGCCGACCGGCAAATTCCAGAAACTTGAAATCTTTGTTAAAAATGCCAAAATAAACGACCTTC
>NW_007814676.1:0-924 GCF_000696425.1 Galeopterus variegatus | reverse complement strand
TAAGGGGATCGCAACCCTTGGTGTGGTGTCGTCCGCACCGCACTCAGCCAGTGAGCGCACCAGCCATTCCTATATAGGATCCAAACCCGCGGCGGGAGCATCGCTGTGCTCCCAGCCCTGCACTCTCCCAAGTGCGCCATGGGGTCGGCCCCACACAAATTCTTAATAATGCCTCAATGCCCAGCCCCCTTACTGGGATGGGACATTCTTTTCAAATTCAAAGCTACTCTTACCCTAAACACTTTAACTCCAGCTGCAATACTCCTGTTATAGGCTGCACCCAGACCTGGCCCCTGGGGCTTCCACCTTCCCCTCCCCTTCAGACAAGGTCAATCCCTAGTATGGGATGCTTCTTCTCCCTCCATTGCTATGCACCATTCCCCTATCCTTGTTAAATTGCTGAACCCCTCTTTGTTCCCTAATGTCCCACAATACCCATCACTAACAAACACCTAATAGGCTTAAAACCCACTGTACACAAACTCCTTTCTTCTCATCTCTCATGGCCTACCCACTAGCCTTTCAATATGCTCATCCTTCTGGTTATAAAGCCTAAGGGCTCATACCATATAGTACAGGACTGATCCTGACACACACTGTTCCCAACAACTTACTTGGGCAGTACTACCTAAGGAGTTTCAGGATAGCCCCCACTTCTTCAGCCAGGCCTTGGCTCAAGACTTATGTGAACTTCCCCCAACCTCTAGCACTTTAATACAATATGTGGATGACCTCCTCCTTTGTAGCCCCTCCTATGAGAATTCACAGGCCTACACTGTTGCTCTCCTTAATTTCCTGGCCTCCAGGGGAAATTGAGTGTTCCCCAGCAAGGCCCAAATGTCTTCTCCTTCAGTTCACAAGTCTAATTTTTGAACTCCCTACTCCTACCACAAAGGGTGAAATCCTTTCTTTCTTGGGGCTTGC
>NW_007814675.1:0-924 GCF_000696425.1 Galeopterus variegatus | reverse complement strand
AATTCCATGAGTAATGTGTGAATTCATTGAGTCCTTAGGAAAGTTTTACCTGATCCTGCAGTCTCAATTATCCCTTGTTACAACACGGATGACTTTACTAAACACAGAAGTGTTCCCAACCCAATGGTCATTTGCATCAAACTATTATTGCCAATGGGCATTTGCATCAAACTATTATTATGCCACACTTCATGACAAATTTTTTGCTTTCAGAAAATCAATCAAAAGTCTCATGTCTTCAGAATGTGTTAGTATCTTTAATACTCTATACAGGAACAAAAAACCTGCTCTTATATTGTTACAATCATGAACTCATGCTTACATTTGTATTAAATAATCCAACAGAGGCAAATAACTTCCTTTATTCTTACATCTGTGAGCAAGGGAATATAAACAAGAATTTGTTGTTCAGTGTTTACGATATCTTGAGGTCACGCAATCTTGACATATTGAATATCTCATTTAGTATGGGAAGAAAAAAATGAGTTATTTAGCAAAATTTCATGTCCTTTGAATGCACACATTGTATAGTAGAGCCACATTTGCTTGAGGGCTTCCTAGTCGAAAAAGGAATCTTGAGAGGGTGCTATAACAAAATGCCTTTCCCGTCATGACTGAATGTTTTTTTCTTTATCGTATTATGTTGTTTATACTTCACTTTTTAATACTATAAAATATCTTCTTTTGATGTTTGAAATATTTTTCTAGATAATCAGTTACTGATGAAAACTTATTTATTCTTTATTGAAAAGATAAGAAAGCATCCCATATGAATCAGACTCCAAACTAAACGGGAGAAATTTTTTAAAAATTAAGATTTTTTTTTTTTGGGAAATTACTTAGAATGGGAGGAGGCCTAGATCAAAGAGCAAATAAATCAGTAAACAAGAAAACACTCAGATGGTGACAGATATTATTAAGATA
>NW_007814674.1:0-924 GCF_000696425.1 Galeopterus variegatus | reverse complement strand
TGCTGGGGCTCTCTGCAGCTTCTCAGCTGTAGTGAGCCATACCAGTGAAGAAACACCAGTTGTGGTCAGGACTCTGTGACTCCAAGAGAGATATTGGTTTACTCTGAAACTCCTCAGCTGGGATGGGCTGCCCCATGCAAGATTACTCAGAGCATTTGTCCCCAAGTGAGAGCAGAGTTGCCACCCCCACGCTGAGTCGGGTCGGTCTAAGTGGACTTACTAGAGTGGGAAGTGAGGCTCTGTTCCCCCAAGAGAGGTGTACAGAGCCTTCCTGCTGGAGTATGCGGATCTGGGCAGGTCCACTTGAGGTGCAGAGGGACTTACACAGATGTGAGAGGTGTGTGTGCATTTCATCAAAGAGAGCAGAACTGCTGATGGTGGCAGAAGGCCCTGACCTGTTAACACTCTGGCTCTGGAAAATATGCTCATCGGCCTTCTCTACCTTGAGGGTGTCCCACTTGCTGCACTGACTTTCTTTGAGTTATTTTTATCCAAGTGTAATTGTAAATCCATTACTTTGTCTGTGTTTTGGGGGGAGAAGAGCACTGGATCCGCCTAGTCATACATCTTACACCACCCCCCAAGACCCCACAATTTATGGAGTTTATAATCTTGGTAGCATTCACACACTTGTTTGGTTCTCACAAGTACCCACTATGAATGGAACAGTAGTGGATCTCTTTCAGTAATCAACTGAGCCCAAAATGAGACAATGTGATAGAACTTCACTTTCACTCAGTGTTAAAAAGACTATTGCTTTGCATCTTCTGTTTGACTTCCTGAGAGCAAGGAAAACCACCAGTACTATCACTACCACCCATTATTGGTACTACAAAACTCCCCTGTTGGTAAATGTTTTGTAGATACAGAATCTAGACTAACTTCCTAAAATAAAGTAGGCTAGATTTGCCCACTCATTAATCC
>NW_007814673.1:0-924 GCF_000696425.1 Galeopterus variegatus | reverse complement strand
TATTCTAGAACATTTCCAACCAAAACATAAAACCATCTACCTAGACTTGAAACCACTTCCCCAGGTCTCTGCAAAGTAATGGCATGTGGGACTACTCACTATCTTTCGAACAGCACCTTCTCCTATACTTGGTATAAATTAGCACTCTATCTCTTATTTCAACAACTTTTCTCAGAGGCACTCATTTGCATAATTCCTGAGGAACTTAGATTTCCAGACATTATATGATGTTTTGTGAAGAGCTGTGAATGATTTATATGGGCGGTTCATTGAAATCATTTCTGAGAAGATGACATTTATAGTAAAGGATGAAGTACTTTTAAAAAAAATGCTAGGTGAAAAGCTGGGGAGAGAACAATTCCAAACCTTGGAACTCACATGGTGGCATTCTCTAAGATGAGAAAGAATTAAAAATGACATGTGACAGGTGTTCATTGTACAAAGGAAAATGTAGTTGAAGAGGCAACTGTGAGGATAAATAGTGGTCAAGTCATGTAAGACCTTATAAAATATAAAAAAGTAATTCTGAATTTAAGTCCTGAGTGGAGGTAAACATATGCTTACGTGGATAAGTTACGTGATTTTACTTTAATTTCGAAAGGCTTATGTTGACACTCACAGAGAGAGATGTTTGGAATGAAGTGAGAGAAAGATGGGGGATGTTTTAGAAAGTTCCTGCAAGTGTCTGCATCAGAGAAACAGGTGCTAAAACAACATGCTTTCCAGAGTCATACATACATAATAATCATGTAATAAGTAATCAATATCATTTGTATCAACATGGGTGATTATTATCATTAGAGAATATTTTGTGAACAGAGTTAAAACCCGGTGAATCTTACATAGAAAAGAAAGGATTATTGATATGGCTGGGAAGTTTATACTAAACATTGCTTTTTTGTTTGTTTGTTTGTTTGTTTGTTT
>NW_007814672.1:0-924 GCF_000696425.1 Galeopterus variegatus | reverse complement strand
TCTTTTTGTCAAGCTGTGACAATCTAATTTAGCTACTTGTGAACTCATGACATGCAGATTCACATGAATCATATATTATAGATAAATTTAGTGTTAATGTAAGATTTGGGCTCCTCATGTCAGATTGTCATATAGATACCAAAGAATATAGAGAACCATCACGACCATTGCCACCGGTTCAACTTCGAAGCAGAAATGTCTTGCTATCCTGCCTTCAAGCTTCTGGCCAGATTAAATGAAGAGTATCTAGAGATTGTGAGTAAGGCTGTTAACCAAAAACAAACAAAAAGTCCACAGATGTTACCACTTTCCCTGCTTATCAGTGCAATCAGAATTTTCGTGAGGCCAGGCATTCAAAACAAAATGCCAAAATAAAGACAATACTGAGGCAGATATGTTTGTAAATATCATCCATAACTCCAAAATCAAATGTTGGAGTTAATCAGAATGAACTCGTTGCTCCTTGTGGTTGAAAGAGAACTTGAAGAAGCAAATATTATCAATTTGAAATTATAAAATAACATTTTACCAATAAAGTAGCAATACCCACACACATGTTCATTCTACACTATCTGAAAGCCAGTGGATGACATGATCTTTAAGGTGTTCTCCCAGTCCTGGTTTCCCCTTGGACTGACTTAACCTCAAAGTTGTTGTTGTGAAAAATAATAGGAAAACAACAGGTGACATTTGTACAGAACTCTGCAGATTCACAAAGTGCTTCTACTTCAAGGAAGGGTATGAATTTCAATCCTCAACTCTAACCTCAAATTTTCTGTGCTGTTTTCTCTCAGTGCCCCAGGCAATGTCAAGTACTTCATTGTCTCAGACCCCAGGACTCTTGGTTGATAATTTTGTACAGCCCTACCACATCATTTGAGAATTATTTCTTTACATGATTGCCTCTGCCCCTGGATTGTAAAC
>NW_007814671.1:0-924 GCF_000696425.1 Galeopterus variegatus | reverse complement strand
TTTTTTTTTCTGATGTCTAGACAAATATTACCAAACTTTTACATCATACTGCTATTAACATGATGCCTTACTAGTTCCTAGCTTATAATGAGGGGAACTGAGAGAGGTCAAATGGAATTTACCACCATAAATTCCAAGATTGCCCAGCTTATGTTGCACTGACAGGTGAGCATGGTCGATTGTATTCTAATTTGCTATATATTATAGTCCCTTTCTGTGGTTCCTCTCCCTATGAGAGGAGTAAACATTTGCACCCTGAGAAACTCAGGACTGCCTAGATCACTAATGGAACCTGGGTAGAAAGGGCATGTTATTTCCTAGCAAAATCTCTAAAAGACAATGTTTGGTTTGTCATGTCTTCCTTCCCTCTACCAGGAGGCTGAACATATCACAGATATAGACTACACTGTCAGGCTAGAGGCCAGAGTAAAGTAAAGAGGACAGGAAGCAAAGCTGCGGCAGATCCACAATGGACATGCATCGTGACATAAACACCTGTAAGCTGCTGTGACGTGGAGGCCACGTGCAGCACACCCTCACTAGCCTGATAGTCATGAAGAATCAGGTAGTATCTGGAGATTTTCTATTTGCACAAAGGGAAGACTTTTTGTAACAAAATGGCAATGATTAGAAATGTATATTGAGGGCTTCCTATATGTCCTATGCTTTGCTTTATACAGAAAAAAATGAAAATACGAAAATAAAAATGACTAAGGCAAGATTGTCTACTAAGTTAGTACAAAATGATGGGACAATCACATGAGCTACATGAACAAAGTGCCAGAACTGTACAGAAGGGAGTGAGTAATTGATTCAGCCTACATGGTGGAGTTAGAGGAAATATTCCCAAATGGAGTAATTATTAAGCTGGGACTTTACTATCAGGAGGATTTTTCTAATTAGGGAGGTGAAAAGGACATGGCA
>NW_007814670.1:0-924 GCF_000696425.1 Galeopterus variegatus | reverse complement strand
AGGGTAAGTTTGGTTATAAAATCAAACTCTAGTGTGAGAAAAAAATTATCAAACATATTGAAAATTAAGTATAAATTTAGAATAAATGAAATAAGCAACAGAAATGAAATTAAATATTCTGATCATTGCTATATCTATTTTTCCTGTTTGTAAAAACCAAAAAACATGTTATTATGAATTGCAAATTCAGCATTTGCAGTTAAATTAAGTGACACATAATATAAAATTATTAGCGTGAGAACCATGTTTATACATAGATGATCTAGTCTTTTTTAATGAAATCTAGTAAAACCAGAACTGTGGAGCTTGCATTTGCTAGGTCTTTGGGTATGACTCTGAAATCTTTTTTTAGACAGAGATGTTGTAATGCTCTTTATTATAACTGCATTTAACGCCTGTTTCAAGTCTTCATGACAAATAAGATTATTTTTTACTAGGTACATATCTAAATTTCATACTCTACTATACATTTTTTTCAGAACACAGATATAGAATTATTTTTAACACTGATAAACCAAAAAATGCAATATTGCTAAATCTCAAAAAGGGAAGACAATGGATTTTCATCTATGCTGGATGACATTTAAAAATCCCTGTTCCCTTGCATTCCAAGTAAATGTGGCTCACAACATGAAAGAAAGGAATCAGAAAAGAAATAAAGACTAAGGGAAAAACTTGAGGCAGAATGACAGGCTCATTAAAATGTGCAGAAAGCATCTCCGACTCCCTTGAGAAAGCTGTTATCGTGAAATAATCACATTGGTGAACACAGAAAGAGTGGACTCCGGCAGGGCCCTTATATTGCACCCAAGAAGTTGGTGATTATATTCTGGAAATGTGACCCTATGAAAGCCTTGCTTCTTTGTTGCTTAATAGAGTTCACAGAAAATGCTTGTCTACAAAATGAGATTTTTCCACTATTCA
>NW_007814669.1:0-924 GCF_000696425.1 Galeopterus variegatus | reverse complement strand
GTGGGAAAACAGTGTTAGAAGAGACAGAGAAACAGCTGTGATTGCTGACAAACTAGTCCTTTGAAAATTTCCTGAATATATGCCTGGAATTCTGTACTACATTTTAAAATGTGTTTATTGAGGTACAATTCACATACCATGCAATTCACTCCTTTAAAGCATACAATCTGATGATTTTTGTATATTCACAGATATGTACAACCATCACTATAGTCAATTTTAGAACATTTAATCTCCTTAAAAAGAAAGTGTGTACACTTTAGCTTTTCCTCATTGTCCTCCAGACCTAAGTGACTACCAAACTAATTTCTGTCTCTATAGATTTGCCTATTCTGGACACTTCATATAAAACAAATCTTATAATATTAGGCTTTTTGTGACTGACTTCTTAGCTTAATGTTTTCAAGATTCACCCATGCTGTGGTATGTATCAGGACTTCATTCCTTCTTATGGTTGAATAATATTCCTTGTATGGATGTACCACATTTTGTTCATCCATTCATCAGTTGGTGGACATTTGGCTTGTTTTTACCTTTTGACTAGTATAAATAATGCTGCTATACATATCTGTGTCCAACTTTTTGTGCAGACATATTTCTTCATCTCTCTTTGATATACACTTCGTAGTGGAATTGCTGGATCATATGGTAATCCTATGTTTAATTGTTTGCCAGACTGTTTTCCAAAGCAGCTGCACCATTTTTCAATCCAGTTACTAGTTTATGAGGGTTCTGATTTCTCTACATTCTCATCAACACTTGTTATTTCTGTCTTTTTGATCATAGCCATCCTGGTGTGTGCGAAGTGGCATTTCCTTATGGTTTTGATTTGCACTTCTCTGATGCATGACGACATCAAACATCTTTTCATGTGCTTATCAGCTTTCCTTGGATAAACATCAATTCAGATCCTCAGTCTATTTT
>NW_007814668.1:0-924 GCF_000696425.1 Galeopterus variegatus | reverse complement strand
CGATGAGTTTACTTAGATCGATGAGCTTGGTCTGATGAGTTTACTTAGATCAATGAGCTTGGTCTGATGAGTTTACATAGATCGATGAGCTCTGTCTGATGGCTTTACTTAGATCGATGGGCTTGGTCTGATGAGTTTACTTAGATCGATGAGCTTGGTCTGATGAGTTTACTTAGATCAATGGGCTTGGTCTGATGAGTTTATGTAGATCAATTAGCGCTGTCTGGTGAGTTCACTTAGATGGATTAGCTTGGTCTGATGAGTTTACGTAGATCAATCAGCTTGGTCAGATGAGATTACTTAGATCGATTGGCTTGGTCTAATGAGTTTTCATAGATCGATGAGCTTGGTCTGATAAGTTTACTTAGATCAATGAGCTTGGTCTGATGAGTTTACATAGGTGGATGAGCTCTGTCTGATGGCTTTATTTAGATCGATGGGCTTGGTCTGATGAGTTTACTTCGATCGATGAGCTTGGTCTGATGAGTTTACTTAGATTGATGAGCTTGGTCTGATGATATTACTTAGATTGATGGGCTTGGTCTAATGAGTTTACTTCGATCGAAGAGATTGGTCGGATGAGTTTACTTAGATCGATGTGCTTGGTCTGATGAGTTTACTTAGATCAATGAGCTTGGTCTGATGAGTTTACATAGATCGATGAGCTCTGTCTGATGGCTTTATTTAGATCGATGGGCTTGGTCTGATGAGTTTACTTCGATCGATGAGCTTGGTCTGATGAGTTTACTTAGATTGATGAGCTTGGTCTGATGATATTACTTAGATTGATGGGCTTGGTCTAATGAGTTTACTTCGATCGAAGAGATTGGTCGGATGAGTTTACTTAGATTGATGAGCTTGGTCTGATGATATTACTTAGATTGATGGGCTTGGTCTAATGAGTTTACTTCGATCGAAGAGATT
>NW_007814667.1:0-924 GCF_000696425.1 Galeopterus variegatus | reverse complement strand
ACTCTCAACTTTGAATCCTTTTTCTCTCTCTCTACTGTGTTTTCCCTGACTTTGTACATCCGTCTTTGACTGGACTACTTTGTAATAGCATCACTGCTTTTCTCCCTGAATTGTCACTGACCTCCATGTCGAAAGAGCTACATCTACATTGCTGATTGTGCTCTTTTAACCATCCAATCACTTCTTAGACTCTGATGCTGGTGTGTCTGCTCTACCTTCTTACCATCCTCAGGTAGTCTGAGACAAAACAAAATCACTTTCAGAGTTAACAAAGAGCACAGGTCCAGGCTTCTTAAAGAGGATAGGGCTGGGGCCTCTCTATATATATCCCCGGGGTGGTTCTGAGTTATGTCAAAGTTAAAGACCGCTGCTCCAGTGATTTTTAAGATCACAACTTCTCAGTCCCTGGAAGTATGTGATTTTTTGACCATCCCAGCCTCTCAGAACTCTCTTTCCCTTCTTTGCACCTGTAGTAGAGTGATCTCTATCCGACACCCCTTGAGCAGTATTACCTCTAGCAGACTCTCCGGCAATGTTTGTTAAGATGAACTGTGTAAACAATGTCTATGAAAAATCTGGTTTTAGTCTGCTTTGCTCTAACTCAAATTTTATTTTATTTTATTTTATTTAAAAATTAGCCTAAGCTTATTACTTTTTCAGAATAACAACATAGATTTTGCCTTTCAGTTCTACGAGCAAATCATTTGAAATAAAAATACTAAGACAATTCTCTTTTCTATAGGCCATGCTCATGTTGGCATTTAAAAACAGAATCTTGATGACAAATTTGCCTAAGGAAAAAAATTGATTTAATATAATTTCATAATGCTTTATTGCTACTTTGCTGTTGACTAGGTGGAGAATGCAACATGTGGCTCTGATTCACAAATTACATTTCTACTTCAAGGGCATATTCACCCAATG
>NW_007814666.1:0-924 GCF_000696425.1 Galeopterus variegatus | reverse complement strand
TTATTCCCCATGTTCAATAGCACGTAGGTGTCTCCTGTGTTTGTGCATATGTAACCAATTTGAAATACTTTAGTCTTCTTCCAAGGAGGGTTTTGCTTTTTCTCCTTTGTTGTCGCTAAATTATTGTCATGAGATATTTGAAACAAACAGGGTCTGGCTTCGAATACTGGTCCTGTTTCTAGCTGTATTACAAAGCTGTATAAAGAGATACATTTACATTAGATAGTAGATATAAAGCACATATATAACGCCTTCTACAGAACACACAATCAAATAATTATTATTTCTGTGATTATTTCCTCTCTCCTATTTTATACCCCTGTCTTTTATTTTAATACCTTTTTGGTGTTTTCCATGTTCATATTTTCTACTATATAAATTTTAAAAATTTTAATGGTAACTCAGAAGATTGAAGCACTATTACAAATTTTAGAGGAAATTCACTTTAGAATGATATGAATAATTTCTTAAATCTATACTACCATAATATGAAAGGCCAATGGAGAATTTAGAATGCCATTATTTCTGCTGCCTCTTTATTGTTTAGATTTCATTAATAATTGTACTTTGGTGCCAGGTAAATTTTCTTTCTTTAACACTGTTTTTGGAATTTGCTTTTGTTTTTTTATCTTATCTGCTATAAAAATTGTGCATACTTATTTATGCCCACATAAGAATTTAAGTTGTTTGATGGCAGAAGCAATGACTTTTAGTGACTTCTAGCAATGATGTTTAGTGAAATATTTGTGAAGCATGCCTGAGAATTCATGGGTACAAATAGTAAAAATGTTTTGTCATTGCTATATGTCACTGTGTTCTTTTAATTAATGTGTGAAAGCATTTTCTGTATCTCTTACACAGGATGCATGTGTAATTACAGTTAGAATTTAAATGCCTTAAGACAAGAATAAACATTTTACATTT
>NW_007814665.1:0-924 GCF_000696425.1 Galeopterus variegatus | reverse complement strand
CTGGACACTTATAGCTGAATGTGCATATACACATCCCAGAGCCTTCCAGATAAGGCACTTAACGGGAATTGATGTTTAGCTCCTGTATGTTCAGAATGGAATTCTCCATATGGCTAGTATGCTTAACATGCTGAGAGTGGAATTACTCTATAAAATATATATTTTTTACATTGTAATTTGTGGAAGTCAAGATGTTTTCTATTTGATAAATATATTTGCTGTGCTATTATACCTTATTTTTCACAAAGCAGTCATTAAATAATTGGTGCATCTAAAACCCAGTGCTGACAAAGATTTAATAAAATCTTATGATATTCTGGGTTGTGGTTTTTGAGGGAAAATCCAGTGGTTAAACAGAGACCTCCTAGTATTTTGCATATTATAGAAAGGTTATTCATAGGCTACCCATATCCACGTGTTATTTTTCAGAGCTGTGAACTATTTATAACTCCATTTTTACACTTATGAGGCTTCCCAAGTATTTGCTGGGAAAGCCACAAATTTGATTGTGATCACATATTTATTACTGGTATTTGTTTGTAGTCTAGTTTATTACTAGAGATATAAAGATAATTGGGAACAAACACAAAGTTATCATGAAAAACATTATTATACTTACCAATTTTTTTCTAATATCATTTCATAGAAAAATTGCTTGCTTCTGAAAATACGCTTAGTAAAAATAATTGAACATCAATTATTTGCCCTATTTCCCTAACTGTTTGATTTTTTCAAAGTTAAACAGGCATATAATTAGAATTTAAATTTAATACAACTTGGATTTACTTATAGAGCAAGTGTGCTTGTGTGTGGGTATGCATATGTATATGTGTATATCTTTTATGAAATGCCTATTTCAAGTTCGCAATAGGGAAGAAAAACTAGCATACACATTCATTGGAATTCCCATTATAATATTATTAC
>NW_007814664.1:0-924 GCF_000696425.1 Galeopterus variegatus | reverse complement strand
GAAATTTTAATAAGAGGGTTAAAACAAGAGGGATTTGCACTGGGTACACAGCCTTTCATGTAACTAAATATAATAAAATCCAGATAAATTTTGTATTTTACACCCTAAGAAGGTAAGATTATGACCATTAACATTTTTTTTTTAATTTCACAAAGACTTTCATTATGATGACCATTAACATTTTTTTTTTAATTTCACAAAGACTTTCATTATGATGATGTCCTTTCCAGGATCTCCTCAAACATATCCAGTGTCTGTGTTCTCCATTAGACTGTGAGGTTCATGCAAGGAAGGACCCCGTCTGCTTGCCTCTCTGCTGTCACCCCAGAGCCTAGCACAGTGTCGGGCACATGGTCGTGATTCAACCAGTGTTCTAAACGATATGGCAAAGCTTACTTAAGTCCCACTTTAGTACTTATACTTCCTGGTGTGAATGCTGTATAGCTTAATTTCTAATTTGTAAAATCCCAATGGAAGAAACCAACTAATTACTCACCCACACATTCATTGCCTTCCAGAATATAACCGAAGGGACACTCGCAGCGATAGGAGCCATCTGTATTGATGCACTGCCCGTGTTTACAGACATCAGGTTCTTTGCACTCATCCATATCTTAATCAAAGGAGGAAAATAGAGCAAATAACAAGGTACTTTAAAAAAACCCACAAAGTCAAATTCTGATCATTTCGGTGTTAAATTAATGAGATATCTAATTTTACAAAGCAATATTATAGTTGGTATCTACATAAAATGACAAAAAAAGTAGAGCTTAGTTTTTCAAGGTAGAGGTGGAGAAATAAGAATAGGTGGAGAAAGAGTGAAGATGGGCTGGCTGAGAATGCTGAGAAATGCTGAGGATCCGGCACAGGCCACTCACCAACTGCTGAGTCATCAGGTCCCACGATGATCCCACTTCCATAGGG
>NW_007814663.1:6008-6347 GCF_000696425.1 Galeopterus variegatus | reverse complement strand
GCTAATTAGTGTATTCTCTCTTTTTTCCTGATTAGTCTTGTTCAGGTTTTCTCAATTTTATTAATCTTTCAAAGAACCATCTTTTGTTCTATATTTCTTCTGCTTATTTTGGTTCTTCTCCTATGATGAAAATTTAGATCACCTATTTTCAAAGTAATATATTTCTCTCCTAGCACGATTTTAGAGATATCACACTAATTTTAATATGTTGTGTTTTTGTTATCACTCAGTTCAGAGCATTTTCTAATTTCCCCTATAAGTTATATTTTCATTCATGGATTATTTAGACACATGTTGTTTAATTTCCAAATATTTGAGCATTTCTATATATCTTATTGT
>NW_007814663.1:0-924 GCF_000696425.1 Galeopterus variegatus | reverse complement strand
ATGCATATCTGAGTACTGTAATATTTTTAAAAAGTGATTAAATCTCAATTACTTTTAAAGAAAAAGAGGTTAGGGTTTTTACTTTAGTTTCCAGCAACTGCAAAGGAATCTGCTTGAATAATTAGGGTCGAGGAGTAACGTCATTCTCCTTTGATCAGCAGCCCATCACGTGGTCAGTGGATTGCAAGAGTTCCTGCAGATCCTATATTTTTCAAACCCACGTTCTGCTAGATTGGGACCATTTATATTTCAACTGCTTCCAAATTCTATTTTTTTTGGTTTCCACCCTGTAATAAGTGATGAATCTCTTTCTCTATGTAGGCCATCAGTAGGCAAATGAAACATTTACAATATTTACTTACTGGAGAAGAAAATTTTACACTCCAAGGTCTAGGTTCTTACAAATATAATTCTGAAAGTAGATCATAGTTCCAATTTAGCCACATAAATTCCATATGAAAAAGAAATGTTGGGCACTTCATCTATATCTACATTATGTTATAACACATTTCAACTTGTATTAAGTCTTAATGTAATATATCTTTTTTATTTGTCTGTTTATTTGTTTATTATCTGTTTTCCCTACTCTAATGGTAAGGTCCATGAGAAGAGAATCTTTGTAGGTTTTATCCCTTGCTCTCTCTTCAGAGTCTGGAATTGGAAATAGTATGTGCTCAGTGAACAATTTTTTACACATATCATATCTCTTTTTGCTTGGCTACAAATCCTTGATGACAGATTGAGTCTTGCCCATCTCTAACATTTGTTTGTCTGTGGAAGACCCTCAATTAATAATGGTTGAGTGATTTCGTAAATGAATAAAACTTGTCAACATTCAAATTAATGTCATTTAATATTAAAGTTGAAATAATGCTTGAATGTTTAGCAGGGAGAGAATGAGGCAAGGTCCAGATCCTGAAAGGG
>NW_007814662.1:0-924 GCF_000696425.1 Galeopterus variegatus | reverse complement strand
TTTAAGTCAATGATTAAATTAGATTTTAATGGAAATATAGTTAAAACTTGCCTTGAATGCCTGGTTCCTACCTTAAATATTCATAATTTTCTCATTTTGTTTCTAAACTACCTCACCACACAAGCAAAAATGGATGGAAATTAATGTTTCTTTTCGTTTTCAATGTTCTCCCTGGAATAAAATAAAATCTGCATCTTAATTTCTTCTTGTTCCTAATTAAAATGCTACTGAGTAAATAAAAATAACCACACGAAGTTGGATTTTTGAATAGCAAGCACCTATCACTTAACTGCTATATTTGGACCAGCCCATCTTCTCCAGCATTTCACCTACGAAAGCAGGTCCTGCTCGCCTGCTCAGTATCTTTAGGGGAAGATTTTATTCCTTTAAATGTGGTGGTAAAATGGCATTAGGAGACATATGTTCCTTTCTGAAAACTCAACCACGCTCTACTGGACTTTACTTCCTAAGGTTTCATATCAAAGGAACTTTTTTTTTCCCCCCTTTTTTTTGTCTTTTTTTTCGTGACCGGCATCGGATCGCAACCCTCAGTGTCGCGCCCGTACCTGACCGGGACAAGCAACGGGATCGGCAACGGGATCGCAACCCTTGGTGTTGCAACCACACCTCGCTCAGCCAGTGAGTGGCCGGTCTGTACGTGGGATCCGAACCCTCCGCGGGAGCGCCATTGCACTCCCAAGTGGCGCACTGTAGCAGTGCGCCACCGGGCGGCCCCTCAAAGGAACTTTTAACTAGGTAAATAGTGAGTTCTGTTACAAGAAGAATTTTTTGTGGAAACGTACCAGATTATTTTACTTGGTAAAATAATCATGCTGAAGGAAGCAACTAGGTTGTGTTTCGTTTCATTAAACAATCCTTTCAGGCAGAGCAGCAACTACTCAACTTAATTTTAAAGCCATCCTG
>NW_007814661.1:0-924 GCF_000696425.1 Galeopterus variegatus | reverse complement strand
CAAAACTATTCTGTAGTGATAGTAATCAAATCAGCATTTGCTTGGAGGTGGGGGCAGGGAGGGGAGGCAGGGGGAAGACACTGACTGAAAACAGAGAGATGTTAAGAGTATGAAACAGTGGATATATACACAACGGAATATTATTCAGCTACAAAAAAAACAATATCCTACCACTTGCAGCAATATGGATGGAACCAGTAACCATCATGTTAAGTGAAGTCGGTCAGGCACAGAAGGACAAATACCACATGATCTCGCTCATGTGTGGAATCTAAAAAATAAAATAAAATAAAATAAAATGTGCTTCTCATAGAAGTAGAGACTAGAATAATGGTTACCAGAGGCTGAGAAGAGAGGTGGCGGGGGAGGAGGAGACGGAGTGCACTAACAAGTGCAAAACTCTGCTGTCTACCGTAAGTGAATCATTGTGCAGTAAACACATGAATTGAAACAATACGCTGTACCCACAAACATGTACGAGTAAGTGCTAAAATTTAAAATAAATAAATAAACAAAGAGAACGTTCTGAGGAGATGGAAACAAACATTCCACATCTTGATTGGGGTGATACTTGCATGGGTCAGCAACCTGTACACTAGCATGCATACATTTCGTTGTATGCAAATTATACCTCCATAAAGTTGGTTTTTAAAAAATGTCCTCATTCCTTCAATTTTGGACAACATTCTTATAGAAGCTGAAGCAAGTTCCTTAGAGGGAAAAAGGTCAACACGATAACAGTGCTATATACAAAATCACCCCACCATCCTGGCATTTAATGAGTGGCAGGTGAATGCTGACCATTCCTGACTAGCATCCAGTCCTCGGCCTGAGAATTGAGGGCATCCTCTTCCCTCCTGATGGGATGCAGCCAGCCCCAGCACCTCTCGGGACCGTTTCTTTCAGGAGGCTTGCCAAGCTCCT
>NW_007814660.1:0-924 GCF_000696425.1 Galeopterus variegatus | reverse complement strand
TAAAGATGACCGGTAAGGGGATCTTAACCCTTGACTTGTTGTCAGCACCACGCTCACCCAGACCACTGGTTTCTTCTAAAGACTCATGTCAAAAAGAGATCTAGGGAAACTGGTAAAGAGAGCCCGATTCCTAGGTAGGACAGTTAAGATCCTAGATCAGTCAGGTGAACAGGAACACCACTGTAAATGTGGGGATAGAGTGAGACTCAGAGGTACTTGGTTTCCTTGAATAAAGAGTGAGGAACAAATCGTGGCCCATAAAGGAAAGAAAGGGACCTCATTTTCCAGCAGAGGGAGCGGTTAAGTAGACAAAGTACTGAAAAAACTGGTGTTTCTTTCTTTTTTGGGGGAGTTTACAGGCAGCAGCTGGTATGGGAACCCCAACCCTTGACCTTATAACACTGTGCTCTAACCAACTGAGCTAACTAACGGGCTAGCCCTTGGTGTTTCTTTCTTTTTTTCTTTTAAAAATATATTTACAGTCTGCCCTCCCTATCTGTGGGTTTTGTGGATTCAACCAATCATGGATTGTATCCATGGGAAAAAAATTAAATCTGGAAAAAAACCCAATAATAAATGATACAAATTAAAAAATACAGTATATATATTGGGCCAGCCCGTGGCTCACTTGGGAGAGTGCGGTGCTGAGAACACCAAGGCCGTGGGTTCGGATCCCTATATAGGGATGGCTGGTTAGCTCATTGGGTGAGCCTGGTGCTGACAACACCAAGTCAAGGGATAAGATCCCCTTACTGGTCATATTTAAAAAAAAAATACAGTATATCAACTATTTACATAATACTTACATTGTATTAGGTATTATAAGTAGTTTAGAGATGATTTAAAGTATATGGGAGAGGGCTGGCCTGTGGCTCACTCGGGAGAGTGCGGTGCTGATAACACCAAGGCCTCGGGTTCGGATCC
>NW_007814659.1:0-924 GCF_000696425.1 Galeopterus variegatus | reverse complement strand
CTTTGACCTAGCTTTTGAGCAATGAGTTCCTACTATTTTTTTTTTTTTTATGACCAGTAAGAGGATCGTAACCCTTGGCTTGGGGTCGCCCCCACCGCGCTTAGCCAGCGAGCGCACCGGCCATCCCTACTGCTCCCAGCGCGGCACTCTCCCGAGTGAGCCACGGGGTCGGCCTGAGTTCCTACTATTTAGCATCATATTTGTGAAAGAAGAGAGACTGAGATTCAATATAAGGTAGTTCTAACTTTCTCTATACCTACATTTAGATGAACACAAACTAGATCCTATACACATGGGAGTTGGTAGATAGGATTAACTAGCCCCAACTCACAGCGTTCACAATCCTACCCCAGGCCGTGTCTGGGCCACTTGCCACGTCCTTTATTTTTTTTTATTTTAGTTTTTATTTTTAAAAGATGACCGGTAAGGGGATCTTAACCCTTGATTTGGTGTTGTCAGCACTACGCTCTCCCAAGTGAGCCACAGCCGGGCCAGCCACCTCCTTTAGCGCCTTCAACAGGCCACAGGAGTGGCAAATGACTAAAGGTGGGTGACTCACAACACCTCACGCTACCCGACTCCAGGTAGGTTAAGATTGTGTCTTTTTAATCAGGCTGTATTATTTGGATCAATATTCTCCTCCCCCCACCCCCCAGTTTAAACAAAACCTTTTTTTTTTTTTCTTTTTTCAATTCAGGGAATCTGGCTAAGGAGCTGAGCCAGAACTGGTCTGACCACCCCAGGCACTAAAATCCCAACTGAAACATTCAGTCGTGGTACACGCAGGCCAGATTGTTAGCAATAGCAATGCCTGAAAGGGTTTCATTTTACCTGGGCCATTGGAGGGCAGCAAATGAATTAATTGACATGGACAGAACCCAAACACCCCAATGCCATTGAACATTTGAAATGTACAACTAATTC
>NW_007814658.1:0-924 GCF_000696425.1 Galeopterus variegatus | reverse complement strand
CTGTTTATTATATAGTCCAAATTAAAAGATATTCAGTTTCCAGTTTGTTATGGTGTGGTACTACCAGAATCTCTAATCCACATTGGCTCTTTACTTTCTACTTCTTGATAGATGGAATTGCTCACATTGGGCAATTTCTCACATTGGGTTGATTATTAGATCCTGCAAAGATAAAAACATATCTTAGAGGGGCAAAGCAGACAATTCCCTGTGATGCTTTGTACATTAGGTCACCAGAAGGGGAGCAATAGTGATATTTGTCTAAGGCTTCATTATTGAATCATTGCATGGTTGGTGACTACCTATGATTAAGGGATCGTGGTTATAAAATTGTCTGCAAAGCTTCTTTTGATTTTCTTATCTAATTTCTGGTGTAATTTAACAGCAAAATTCTCAGTACAGGTTTTGCTTACTATTAGAGCTAAATAAGAAATCTTAATTAATGAGACTAAAAGCACAACCCTATAAAAAGGACCAGATATTGCATTTGGAATATCAGTAAAATTTGTTACAGGGTGAACCAGAGAATCTCTAGGATCATGTAAGGATTTAGGTTTAACATGACATGTCCAACATTCAGTTAAGCTCACTGTGGAAGCTATTGATCATGAAATCTTAATTATCACAGTATTTTACCAAACATAAACAGAAAAGAAACACAGGAAACGGAAGAAAGGGGACAAAGTTACCATTATGACAGAGGAGAGAAGTTTGTTCTGTGATCGTAGGAAAGCTGTCCACATCTAGGATGCCATCTGCTTCTGAGGAGAAACTTCTTTGACCCATTTTACTTTTAGGTCTCCAATGGGCCTATAGTCCTAGGAGTCTGGAGGGGCTTTTTTGATTTGCAATATGTAGACTTGAGGCCCTGAAGGTTTGCTTCCAGTGTGGGTAGTGAGAATATCTTGGGACAGTCCCTTACAA
>NW_007814657.1:0-924 GCF_000696425.1 Galeopterus variegatus | reverse complement strand
AATGGAATAACTTATGAAGTCAAAGAACAGATAATTAAAATGCTTAAAAATTGTTCCAATCATTGGGAAATTTAAAAAATGGATTCATTTCACTTAGCAAATATTGCCTTGATCAAATAAAAGTTTTAAAATGGCAAATACAAATACACACACATATATATCAAATTATAATAGAGGATATAATGATTAAAGCACTAATAAGTATGATATAAACTACATCTAAAGAGTAATTTTTCATGAGTCAGGATTTTCATTAGTCCTAGATTTTTAAAGATGGCTTGATATTTGGAAATATGGTAATGGTAAAAAAAAAATCGGTGAAATTAATATACTATATTGTCATCTTAGAAGATTCTACAAGGACAAATGAAATTAAATTCACCTGTTTCTAATTTTTTGTAATTGAAAGTATTTCAAAGTTACTTTTAACATTTTATTTAATGGTAAACCTTGAGTATGGGTTTATTACCCGTGGTCCATGGCTGAATGTCATGGCATCTGTGAACTGGCTGTAAAACATGAAAACAGAAGAGGGAATTAATTTTCTCTTCAATAAACTTTTTGTTACTTAGAAAATCGTCTTCTAAAAATAATTCATATTACATTATGCAAATAAGGCATTACAATTTTCCTCCAAAAATTTTGAGGTGATGTGAGACTTCGTTGTATAAAGCTAGGTAACATACAATCACTATCCTTCAGTTTCAATGTTTACAATACTTTCCTATTATAAGAATATAAGAAAACAGACCCTACAATAATTGTTGACCTCCAGCATGTATTTAAAGTGGCCTAACTTAGTCGGCAAACGTGAAGGAAAAAGTAAGATTAAACTTGTATGTCCTTCACTCGCATTACCAAACACAGAGGAACACGAAATTGTCAATACTGCTTATAAGGCAAGTAACGTTTGAAAGTTCAATA
>NW_007814656.1:0-924 GCF_000696425.1 Galeopterus variegatus | reverse complement strand
TGAAGTTCTCTTTTTCAGTGATCACATAGCATGTAGACATTAGGGACATTCTCACATATTTCACCCCTCCCTTCCTCATGAGCTGAACCCTTAATTGTCCTGTCTCCAGAGAGCAAATGTCTGAATATCTGGGAAAGGAGGGCTTCCTTTGGGTAGAAGGAGGTGATTTTGCTATTGGCTCTTTACCATAGCTCCTGCCTTGCAATTATATTTTAGGGAACACAATGCCTTGGATCCTCTGCTTTAAAAGCGAGAGAAAAAAAAATGAACCAAATGCTAATGTTAAGGGCTCATATATTAACATTTTTGAAATGTCATTTCTGGAAGCCATTCTCTGCCTAATGCTGCAGTTTGGGAAGTGACACTTTAACAGGACAATGACAATAACATAAGAAAAGCTCCAAAAACTAATATAAATCCCATGTAGAGAGAGTATGGTGTGGCATGTGAGAAGGAGATTTTCAGATATATCCTCACAATCTCAATACAAAGGCAAGATGAGCTGTCAATGTCTTTCACTAGGAGTTTGTAATTTTAATTAATTTCAGACACTATTGCATATCTACATTTTCATTATGACAGAAACAACATAAAACACCTATATACATTTGCCAAGCAAGATGTTATACCATCAATTATCCACGTGTTTTTATGAATACAGAAATTGTATGTATCACAGTAAATTAATGCAAAATTTTGATCCAAGACCTATAGCATTTTGCTAGCCCTTTCCCTCCAATCTGGTAGTTTATTATCTTTGTGAAAGACATGCATTAATGATTTGCCAGATAAATTGCTCCAAATATATGTTTCAAACTGTTTTCTTCAAAGTTAAGGGAAGTAAGAAAGTTTGGCATCTGCCCTCCTGACTAATACATACATAAATGCTAATAGTCCCAACAGTAATATTTTATCTGAGCATTA
>NW_007814655.1:0-924 GCF_000696425.1 Galeopterus variegatus | reverse complement strand
GTCTCTAAATATAGTAGGTTTGCTGCATGTGCTAGATGGACGCATTTTGGATAAGAAGCTTTAGCGAAAATTTCACATCTGAGCACTTTCCTTTTTTGTCTTTGAAGTTTAAAGTTGTTTTCCTCAGGAGCAAAATTGGCTGTTACAATGTAGAAAAGTCTGACTTATTTGTCACAAGTCTCTAAGTCTAGAATTTAACAAACAATAACAAAAGTTGGAGATAAATGTCTCTATTTTACAAGCTTACACAAAGTAAAGTTCATTCTGTACGCTACTGACCGTCAGCCTAGGCACTTAATGTTTTCTTCTACTTGGGATAAAAAAAAGAGGTTTTCACTGTAGTTTCTCCTAAATCATATAATTATAGGGATTTTGAAATTACTGGATCTACTCCTTGACCTTCTGGCAGAACTAAGCTCAAAAACTTCCCCGAGCAGATGAGAATTTGTCTTGTTTTTAGAGACCTTTAGAGACTGCACAACTACCACCAGTGGTAACCTGTTGTAGTATTTAATAGCTCGAATCTCATTTCTAATCTAATTTTCTCTGACATTTCTTTCTCTCCCTTTCTTCAGCAGAGCTTGAGAATAACTGAGTAACTTTGCAAAGTCATTTCTCTTTCTCAAGAAAAGATATTTAAAAATTTAGGAAATAGTTACTGAATTGTATACCCCTGCATGGTGGGGCCTTCCTGCATATCTGAGATGCTTATATTAATATAGAGACAAATAACTTGCATATATGTTGCAACTGAACTTGTAGTACAAATATTTGAGACTGAGTTCTGGTTCCAACTCTCACTATCTATGTGGCTTTAAAGAAATGTAATATAATCTTCTTTATGAGATTCTATTTCTTTATGTGTAAAATGAGATTGTAGCAACTCAATGGAGGGATTTTTCAGACACTATGAAATAATGTACA
>NW_007814654.1:0-924 GCF_000696425.1 Galeopterus variegatus | reverse complement strand
TCACTCGAATCTTGGACCTCTGATTCAAGTCTCGTAAGGTGTATGTATTCTGCCCCTCGCTGTCACGGCGTTTTCACACTCTGTGAACACTAGATGGGGCTATTGAGCTTTGCGAAGTGTTCCCGCAGGGTGTGTAATTGTTCTTTCTTTATTTATTTCTGAGATTCCGCCTCCTTTTGCCAGGCCCCTCCCCACTCTGTGTGCTTAGGACAGGGCTGAGGCGTGTCTTCTACAAACCTGACTTTCAGTTGAGTCATCAAAGTTGTGCCCTGCCCCGCTCTGCCCAGCACGTGTCCTGACTCTCCGACTGCCGGGAGTGAACTCCTAGCGGGAGGGTCCCTCAGCACACAATTCCTCTTTGACTCCCCCCTGCATGGGTCGGCTCTTCAGGAGAGCTCACTAGTAACTTCAATGTAGCTCGAGAGGTCTCCGGGCTCCCCTCTCCCCACCAGAAATCAGTTAGGGGTTCTTCCAAACTGAGGCCCCCAGAGATGGAATCTGCCTCTTGGAAACAGGGAATTTACCTGGGGCCGACGCCCAGGGTGTGGCGGAGAGACGATCTGGGCGGGCTCCTCTTCCCTGCCCTCCCGACGCTGGCCAGGGGCTCCCCACGCTACCAGCCCCGTAAGAGATCCACGGGGAGAGTGGGATTGTAGGCTGGTCCACAGGCCCCGGGGTGCCCCACGTCGAGTTAAGCAAATGGCATGTCTCAGTGTGTAGCCGCGTGAAGCAGAGATGGCTGGCCTCCCCTAACTAAGCCGGCCGTCTCCGCCCCCACCCGATAAAATGGAGGCAGCTCTGTTGTGGGCGCCTAGCCTGGTGTGGTAGGCGGGAGCCAGGCGGGCGGGGAGCAGTTGGCCTTCATCCCACAAGTGGGGCTGGGCTGGGGGTGACTCACAGAGCTCACTCCGTTTCTGTGCCATC
>NW_007814653.1:0-924 GCF_000696425.1 Galeopterus variegatus | reverse complement strand
CTTCTCTCGTGTGCACCAGGACTGTGAAGGTACAGCCTGGAAAGGCAAGAGGTGGGTCAAGGTTGGGCCGCCCCATGCCATGCCAGCCTCTTCCCAACTCCCTCGCTGGCTGGGCAGCCCCCTAGAGTAGGGCGTAAACCAAGTGCTAAGAAAAGGCACAGGCAACAAAGACTGAAACCAGGTGGGGTCAATCAGAGAAGCTTCCTGGAGGAGGTGGGCTCTCAGAGGGATTTTGAAGGGCAGGAAGGAAAAGATGAGGCTTGGTGCAGCCAGATAGGTACTTGGGAACACAGGCCAACTCAAGGTAACCATGGAAACACAAGGGAAAAAGGGATGAGGGGGAGCACACCTGGAGGATTGTGGTCCAGGACGGCATCACACACACTGATCTTCAGGATGAAGGCTCGAAGCAGCTGCTCAACATGGGACAGCAGGGAGTCTGAGCTGGGAACAAGAGAGGAGGGTCCCCCATCACACTGGTGCCCTCCCTCCACCAGCAGACACAACCCTGGAAGGAGAGCTGGGGGTCCAGAGCCCCTCCAGTGCCTCTGAGCGTTGGCTTCTAGGGCCCAGGACCCTAATTAGTCTACACAGTTAAAACCAATGCCCAGCCCCAATCAGACTAAGTCAGAAAGTGGGGAGGGATGTAAGGGAATCCCAAGGTTGTTCTAAGGCACAGCCAGGGCATAGCCCAAGCCTGTTCATACCCTAGGACACCAAGCTGGGAGGGGAAGGGCTGCCTGAGGCCACACAGCCAGTGGGGACAGGCTGGGGCTAGATTCTAATGCCCTGACTTCTTCATACAAAGCATGCAGCTGACCAGCTAACACGTGTGGCCAAGGTCAACTTCTAGTTGACTACAGACCTGACACTGGACTGAGAAGTCAAGAAATTGGGTCTGTGTCCTGGGCTCTACCACCCCTC
>NW_007814652.1:0-924 GCF_000696425.1 Galeopterus variegatus | reverse complement strand
GTTTTCATTTAAAAGGAACTTTTGGAAAGTAAAGAATTCTTTGATGATATGAGTAATCACCTTGAGCATTATCTGTTTTCCAACTTCAGATTTTACTGTACTGGATTTCCTAAAAGCAAAGAACACACACACACACACTATATATATATATATATATATACACACTTTGGAACACATATATATTATGAACACACACATATATATTATGGAAGAACTGAAAACTGCAAGTGATGTATGGAGTATACAAATGCATTTAGGTATCACTTTGATAGAAAAGACATAATAAATTCGAAAACGTATTTCAATTTGTTTAATATACTATTTGATTCGCACATCATCTTAGGTTTCATATTGCACTGTAAATATATGGAATGAAGTTTAATAATGAGTGCAACTGAAT
Source organism: Galeopterus variegatus (assembly GCF_000696425.1). Lineage (NCBI taxonomy): Eukaryota > Metazoa > Chordata > Mammalia > Dermoptera > Cynocephalidae > Galeopterus > Galeopterus variegatus. Next base: position 524 of record NW_007814652.1, on the reverse strand, counting down.
TAAACACTTAAAGTTTCTCTCACGATCATTAGGGAATGATGGTGAGATACTCCACCCCACAAAAAGAGTTAAAGCCTCATAATAAGTAAGGGCATATGTGTCACAGACCCTGGGGCACAAAGGCTGGATGGAATATCTTGAGACTATTACTCTTCTAGAACCTCCTTAGAAATCTGCAGTGCCCTTCTGTAGTGCCTCTGAGAAGGATATTTGGTCAAATAAGCCACTTTAAATCTCAAGAACTCATCCCTCATGTCCGAGCTGCAAGCATACCTGCAAAATATAGCAGTAATAGTTGAAATATCATCTAAAGTCTACAGAAATGAAACTCTCATATCTCACAGTGTCTCTGGGCTAAATCTGTGGTCTTCAGAAGACTTTCCTCACCAGTATGCCTCATCTGGGACACACACACACACATACATGCTTGCACTCACACTGACACACACTCACACACACATACGTTACCCCCTCCCTGCTCTGGCTGATCAAGTTGCTTGTGCACAGCCTGTTTATCATTGGAA
>NW_007814651.1:0-924 GCF_000696425.1 Galeopterus variegatus | reverse complement strand
GGTCTGTATGTGGGATCCGAACCCTTGGCAGGAGCGCTGCCACGCTCCCAAGCGGCGCACTACAGCAGTGCGCCACCGGGCTGGCCCCACGCTTGGGTCCTCTTGATCTCTCTTCCTGCCAAACAGCTTTTCCCCATGACAATCCAAGGACTTGGGTCTTTTCACCATTCCCACAGAATCAACAGAGCCCTCATTTCTAATAAACTCTTAGAACAACCTTGCCTTCCTTCCCCCCTCTTTATCCTCAGCACACACACACATGCACACACACACATGCACACACACACATGCACACACACACATGCACACACACATGCACACACACACATGCACACACACATACATGCACATGCACACACACACACTCAGCCCATTGCAGAACTGCCCTCCTCAAACGCTCTGATCACAGACACAAGTGGGAGCTGTGAATGATGTGTCCCCTAGGCCAGGTGGGTGGTGGGATACCTGACACACGCTGGGAAGTCACAGAGAAAATGAAATTAGTATTGAGAACAAAAGGAGGGCACAGCAGAAAGGGGGGAGGGAGCAAGGAGGTTGGAAAACTGGGAAGACGAGAGAAACTGGGATAAGAGAAAGCCAGAGGGTGGTCTATCATGGAGTAATTCACACTAAATAGGGCAGACTGGTGACTAACCTCCCAGTATGCTCAATGGGCCCAACACCACTCCAGGTGGCATCTCGTTTTCCATTCAGGCTCCTTGGGGAGAGTCCTCAGCAAACTGAAGTGGCGATGCTGTGCATGGGCTCAAGGGCTCTTGTTCACTCTGAAGGCTTTTTTTTAAAAAATAAAAGAAACCTTATCTTTAGCAACTACCACCAACGCACAAAGGTTACAAAGATATTTGAGGAACTGCCATCAGAGGTGTCATAATGTCTTACTTTAAAAATTAGGCAAAATGCTTC
>NW_007814650.1:0-924 GCF_000696425.1 Galeopterus variegatus | reverse complement strand
CGCCTCAACCCCCTTCTGGGGAGACTCTTAATCCTTCTCAACTCAGCCAGGGAGGATCTCATGCCAGGAAAGTCTTGAAATATGACGAGGAGAGCCACTCCTGTAGGGTGGGAGACTACCACGGACTCACTGTGCAGCTGTGGCCTCAGGTAAGTCACATCCCCTCCCTGCCTCAGTTTCCTTACCTGCACATGGCAGAGGTCAGTACAAGCAGGAAAAGGGAGGAGCCACCAAAGCCAAGGGTAAGTGGGACACTTTGTGGCTGTGATAACGTGGGTCTGCTTCCTGCCCAGACCTGAGGGAAGGCAGAGGAGTCCAGAGAGGCTGCGGGGAAGCCTGGGCCAGCCTCTAAGGGCTGCAGCAGAGCTGGTCCCGGATGAAGAATGCGTCCTGGGGGTTTGGCCTGGTTGGGCACCTCCTGCATTCTTGCAATGGGTCCATCTGTGTGCGAATGAGCGTGTGTAGGTGCTTAGGAGGAGTGTGTGCGTGTTTGTGTGAACATGTGCACATGGTGCACAGCATTCCCCAGCAGCATGGGTAAGGGGTGGGTTTCCAGCATGCAGACCCTCCCCTAGAAGGAAGCAGCAGCCCTGCTTCCCCATCCCTCCCCTCACATCATCTGTCTTCCTGCCCTCACACTCCCCCCACACCCTGCAGCCCACCTATGTCTTAGGAGACCCCTCAAGCATAGTAGCAAGGTCTTAAAATGCCTGGGATTGCATCTCAGCTCTACCAGTCACTGGTCACGCGGTCTCAGGCAAGTGAGTTTCCCTATCGGCGAAGTGGGGGTGTCAGGCTATTCTGTGGGCGAGGGAGCGCGGTGGTGTAAAGCGCACCCCTCACACCCACCCTGCTCTTCCTGACCTCCCACTACACAAAACAACACACTAAACAGCACACTAAACAACGGCGCCTCTGCTCGGC
>NW_007814649.1:0-925 GCF_000696425.1 Galeopterus variegatus | reverse complement strand
ATTTACATTCAATATATGTATTTACATGGCTGGGATTAAATTCAGCAGCTCACTGTTGGTTCTATCTTCTTTATTCTGTCTTTTTTTCTCTCTATCTTCTCTTAATGACTATTTTTTAAATTAAATAAATATTTTGTTATGATTCCACATTATCATCTTTGTTGAATTATTATCACCCTCTATTTTATTATTTTAGACATTGATTTAAGATTTAAAGTTGTTTGTATTTAAATTATTACAGATATCTTCAGTGATATTTTACCATGTCATGTATATTATAAGAACTTAAAATTCTTTTATCATCAAACTTCCTTGCAGCTATTATTGTTGTTATATCTCTTATTTCTACATATACTATAAATTGCACAATTCTTTGTTATGTTTGTTTTAATCAGTTGCTTATCTTCTTAGGAGATTTAACTGAAAAGAAAAAAAGGTATTTTTATATATTCATATTTTCTATTTCTGGTAACTTCTATTTTATACGTGAATGTAAATTTCCATCTGATACTATTTTTTAATGCTCAAAAGACTCCTTTTAATGTTTCTTGTAATGTAGGTCTCTTGATAATGAATTACTTTGGTATTTGTATATCTCAAAATGACTTTATTTTGCTTTTGAAAGGGTTCTTCCTAGACTAAGAACTGTGGTTGATGTATTAGTGTGTCTTTTAGTGCAGTAAAGATGTTATTCTACTGTCCTCTAGCTTGTCTTGTTTATGATGAGTAATTGGTTATAATTCTTTTCTTTGTTATTCTGTACACAATGTGTGTTTTTTCTTTGGTAGCTTTTAACATTTTCTATTTTAATGCATTATAAACAATTTGATTATGATTTTTTATATCATTTTCTTCATGCTTCCTGTGTTAAGGTTACAGAATTTCTTGGATTTGTGGATTTATGTTTCATGAGATATTATTTATT
>NW_007814648.1:0-925 GCF_000696425.1 Galeopterus variegatus | reverse complement strand
AGGCATGCTGTAATCCATTTTCATCTATGTCTCCTGCTTTCTAGTTAGCACAGAAGGCAGCCCAGTGTTCCTTCAGCACCGTTGCTGGCACCCTGGACTCTGTGTCTGGCCCAGGGGGCAGTGCTCAAGTCCATTGACCTGGAGGCAGAGAATCGCTACGGCTTCCAGGCCAGGTTCAAAAGTCAGACGAGGTATCGGGAAAACCAGTTTCTCATGTGGGTGACTCAGGAGCCTGTGTTTTAACTGAACAAAAGAGATCTTAAATGTGAAAAATTCATAAATTCATACAGGAGGCCAGTGCAGAGGTAAACGTGTAGATAAATGTGGCTTTCCTTCTCTGGAGAAAAACTTGTGGATTTATTTTCTGTTGTTATTTACCTATTTGATATTGACACTTAGACCATATACTGGTAAACTCACCTGTTGACTTTTTCCCTGCTGTTGCATAGTAGCTAGCATATTTGACTTTTCTTTAGTCAAAGACCCTTAAAGGGCATTAAGATTCTAAAAGTTGGCTTTTTTCTTTGACTATACATGAAAGAAAACTCAAATAGGTCCTATGTCCAATGCCCAGATGTGTTTTTCATGCGAAGCAGACATTTCTTAATATATTTGTTTCCTTTTCTGCATTAATCCCTCAGAGTTATTCAGTTTACTGTTAATAAAAGGTTACCAAAAGAGCATTTATAACTCAGCACGGTAGCAGCCAGGGATTTAACTCTAAGATTTATGGAAATGTGCTATAAAAAGCTAGATGCTTGTGTATGCGTGTACACATAGACCCACATGAACACACATACTCTGGTTTTTGTTCAGTTTAATTCTATAATCTCACTGGGGAAAAAAGCACCTGCATAAAATGAAAATCTCAAAGAATGGGTCAATAGCCATTGAGAATAATGTTGGAACAGGTGTTGCATGAAAA
>NW_007814647.1:0-925 GCF_000696425.1 Galeopterus variegatus | reverse complement strand
GCTGTTGCTGGCAGGGCTGCCGGGCCGTGCTGTTCCCGCTCGTGTCCTCGTGGGCCCGTGCATCTTGTCGTCCTGGGCCAGAGCAGGGTTGCCACGCAGAGTGGTTTGCTTGGCCACACCAGGATGCTAAAGAAGGGGAAGCCGAGGGCACCTTCCACACCTGGCGAGGGGGAAAACAACACCAGGAAAGGAAAACCCCAAATCCCACACTTTCCTTCAAGAAGGAGTCGGAGATGGAAATTCTCTCAATCACACCCTGTAAATGTCTTCACCTTTAGTTTATTTTCCTTAAGCCTTTTGTTGTCAGGAGAAACAGAAGAGAAAAAAGAAGAGATGAGGGAAAAGCAAAGTTCAAAGAAAGCTTAGGAACTTGACTTCTGGAAGTGGGCTATTCAGAGATGCACATTGAAACCCTGCTGAGAACCGCTGTGACCTTGCTGAAGGCAGTGCACCAGATTTGATCAGCCCTTAGGTGACTGGCATCTGAATGTAAAAGACATATAAATTGGTTTATTTTGGACATGGCAAGAGGAGGAAGTGTTTTACAGGAAAAAAAAAAAGCTATTCAATTTCAACAGTAAGTAGAATAGGGTCCAAAAATTAAAATTCTTGAAGAATAGCTGGCTGGTTACTTACTTGGGAGAGCGTGGTGTTGGTAACAACAAGGTCATGGGTTCAGATCCCTGTACCTGTCAGCTGCCAAAGGAAAGAAAAAAGAAAAGAAAATTCTAGAAGAGTACGAATGGTCTTCATTAATAACAAATATAAGTCTTAATGGATTTATAATGGTAAAATACTAATCCTGCCCTTTGGAACAAAGTACCATTTGTTAGAATTTAGCTTTTGAGAAAAAGTACAAAATACAAAATTCTAAAAATAAAGCTCTCTAACCTGTAATCTGAGAGCTACCCAATTTTAATATGAA
>NW_007814646.1:0-925 GCF_000696425.1 Galeopterus variegatus | reverse complement strand
TGTTTCTATTCCATTATTTCAAGCATGCCCAGTTCTCTGCATTATTACTGTCAGGTAAACACGAGCTCTCAGGAAGGAAGACATAAAGACTCATGGGAGGCAAAGAGAAATTGAAGTGACTTTCTCTTTCAGAGTTTATCCAGCTGTATTTATAGCTGATCCAATAATTGCTTTAATAGTGGTACCTAATTCAGAGCACATCTGCAAATTTTCTCTTTGTTTGACAGTTCCATGGAACTCAGGACTTAGAGATCATTCAAGTTATAATCAGAACGACTGACTAACTCTGCAAAGCACATGCTGGAGACTTCTGTGATTGTAGCACATCAAACAGAGTATTGGCATTGCTACGAATATCTGGATGGTAGATTCTAACTTTAAATAAAATTAAGGATTAGTTGAAAGGGCCCATTCTTTTGGAAATAAATTTTTTTAAATTTTTTTCTTTTAATGTAATTTTTTTTTTAATCAATATACAATGTAGTTGATTTAAATGTCCCTTTACTGATTCCTCCCTCGGAAATAAATTTTTAAAAACCAACCTGATAAGAGAAAGCTATTGAGGGTCATTAATATTCTTGGCAATTACCTCCAAGAAGAACTAAGACTTTGGCCGATGGAGACAGCAACTGTGTTATTAAAATCTCTGCAGGTCATTTTCAGAATAACTGTGAGAAGTCAACTATCCTCAAAACCAGTATTTCCAGTTTTTGTGTTCCCAGGATACTATTTGTATAGGTGTTACTAGGTATTTGCTATGGGTTGAACTGTGTCCTCCTTAAATTCATACATTGAAGTCCTAACCCCCATGACCTCAGACTGTGACTGTATTTGGAGATAGGTTGTTTACAGAGGTGATCAAGGTAAAATAAGGTCACTAGGGTGGGCCCTGATCCTGTAGGACTGGTGTGAGGACACACACACA
>NW_007814645.1:0-925 GCF_000696425.1 Galeopterus variegatus | reverse complement strand
GAAAATTTTACTTCTTCCTTTCTAATTTGGATTCCATTTATTTATTTATTTTGCCTTATTTCTACAGGTAAAACTTCCATTACTGTGTAGAATAGAAGTGGTGAAAGTGGGCATCCTTGTCTAGATTCTGGTCTTAAAGAAAAAACTTTCAATTTTTAACCATTAAGTATGATGTTGGCTGTGATATTGTCAAAACACTTCCAAGAATGGCATGGAAAGATTTTTTTTTTTCCTAGCTCTTTTTTTCTCTAATTCTTCCTGAAACCCAATATTTTGAATTTGAAGATAATTGTAGTAGATACCATTGTTTAATGTAATTTATTTTATATTCTTATAATTTTAAATATAAATATATGTATATGTGTGTGTATGTATATGTGTGTGTATGTGTGTGTGTGTGTGTGTATGCTCATACAATTCATATTAAAGAAGCATTCTGAGTTTCTCAGTGCTGGCACAACTTTCTCAAGGCACTAGAATGGAAGTTCTAATAGATGGGTTCAGTTAGCAGAGATCATTTTAAAGAAATCAGCATTACAGGTAAAGACTGTCTTCAAGACACAAAGGAAGGCCAAACATCTTGTCCTATAAGAAAATGAAAAACTGCAGTGTTTTATTTTGGGGTTTTTTTTTTTAGCTCTGAATGATTTTTTAATTATTTTAATACAACATTTTAATTATTTATTAATAATTGTCCACATTGTGATGAATAAAGTTTTAATAGCCACCTTTATAATAATCACTCCAATAAATGATACCTTTCAACCCTTCACATTATAAATGTCTAACCAATAGTAAGGAGATTTTTATGCTACATTTGTCACAAAGATAGCAAAGAAAAAAATGAAATCGAAATAAATAAGTTTAGAAACTAAAGCCTTATAACAAAAAGAACTAATATACTTATTAATATTATTTATACAAA
>NW_007814644.1:0-925 GCF_000696425.1 Galeopterus variegatus | reverse complement strand
TGGCTCTCACGTTCCTTGGTGTCTGGTAGGTTAGTCAGCAGACTTTCAAGACTGAAGCCCCTTCTTTCGTTCAGGGAGCTATTTTGGCCAAGTTACTGTCAAGTGGCTTCAAGCTATTTTCCATTTCTCTGGTCACATATTAACACACCAGTTTGTGGAAAACTCTCACATCCTTGCTCATTCTGTGGGTGGAAGTCCAGTTTCTTTCTAAAATGACCCTGTTTATCTTTGGATAATTCCACAGCCTCTTTAGTAGTCTCAGGTAAGAATCAAATACGAGAACACTGTGTCTCCCAAACTTCGAGAAACACAAAATCAGAAAATTCAAAATCTCCAGATGGTTTTTTTGAATAAAGCTCTTCTCACTAGACTAGCAATGAAAAGCACCACTGGCCACCCCCTGCCCCCTTCCAAGACGTAAGGGTCATTGTGAGATAAGAGGAAGTACCAGAGCACTATGGCAAACATCTCCAAAGAATTACTCTCTTGACCTCACTTTAATTTAAATCCCATTCACAGTCTCACGTGTGGACTAAAGGACAGTAAACCATTCTCTATATGACTACTTTATATGAGCTGCCGAAGTGGACTAGTGCCTTACTTTGACAACAAATATTTTGTTCTGTTTTCCAACTTTGGGACCCCTGCTGAAACAGAGAAAAAAAATATCATTTTGAAACTATCTTACGTATATGTATACTATACTATGCTATACTATAATGTGTAATTTTTGTCACTCGGTGATGGACACTTAGGTTGTTTCCAGACTTTGCTACTCTAAACACCACTGCAATAAATATCAAAGTATATTTCCCTCTTCACAATTTTTAACTATATTAGTAGGAAAAATTCTAAAAAGATAACATATGAATCAAAGGTTAGTGTTTATTTCTATGCATACTTAGAAATTGCAGTGGAATGGAAT
>NW_007814643.1:0-925 GCF_000696425.1 Galeopterus variegatus | reverse complement strand
TTGCCGGACACGAAAAAAGACAAAAAGGGAAAAAAAAAAATTCCTTTTACAATAAGCATGTATCACTTTCAAAAGCAGAAAGAAAATCTCCATAAAAATAGCCATCATAAAAAGATATCTGGAATTGACTTTAAAATAACATTTGGGGACAGTACACAGAAAGTCAATGAAGCAGATTCACCATGAATTTATCACTGTAATGAGTACATGCAGGTTCAGCATGCTATTCTGTCTACTAATACGTATTTTAAATTCACCATGATAACCAGTTTAAAAAACAGTCATTTTGTAAGGAAAATAATATGTACACATGAACCTTAAAATTCCATGTTTGGCTTGCCAAAAGAAGTAAATGAAATTACAATATTTATATCTCTCAATCATCTAAGAACTGAACGTGAAATCAACACATTTGTGAACTATTATAAAGTGCTGAAAGCATGTACTGCACGTTTGAAACTTGTTTTAAGGAAAGGAGAAAATAATCTCCTGCAGAAAAGTAAAAATAATAAGGAGGTGCTTTACTGAAAGAAGTAGTGATCTGTATTGATCCAATCACCTTCTTTGCTTGGTTCTCTTACGCCTGAGGGTATGGAACACGGCAAAAGTAAACAGGCAATCACAGAATGATGCATAACCTGAACCTCCTCAGTAATAGTAGTGACCAAAAAACAGTGCCAGGCTCTGTTTTCTAGTGCTAGTTTAAGATGAAGGTTCTAATGCCCCTCACCTAATTCCCACAGAGAAATCTGTCATGATAGCAAGTACACCAGAAGGATCCATACACTAGCTGGTAGGTTCTAAAATTACTGTACTCTTGCTGATCTAGGTCCAGAATCCAGCATACTTGAGCAATGCTTGGGTACCTGTTTACCCATGTGTGCAGCACTCTTCACTCTAATCTCCTCAGAGGCAGTCCATTTCA
>NW_007814642.1:0-925 GCF_000696425.1 Galeopterus variegatus | reverse complement strand
ATGAGGAAAATAATAATATAACTTCATATAGTTTTAATGGATATTAAAATGTGTTAATCAGTAATGTGTTTAGAACAATGCTTGGCACATAGTAAACTCTTAATAAATATTTTGATTACAATTTTTATTATTAGTAGTAGTAATTTAGCAACTCTCTTAATTGTTGGATGTTTAGATCTCAGGTTTTTGATGTGTTAAATAATTCACTTGAATGTTGCCTTGGGTTGAAAGTCCCCTCAAAGCTTAATCCCCACTGTGACTGTTAAGAGGGTAGGAAATCCTATTATGATAATTGCAAGGTGGGGCCTTGACGAAGTGATTAGATTCTGAGGACTGTGCCTAGTGGATGGATTAAAAATGGTGGTCATGGGCATGGTTCTGAGGGCTTTAAAAGGAGAGTAAAGGAGGAGCCCACTCTCTCTCTGCTCTGCCATTTTCTGCCACGTGCAACCCTTGGGTCACTGTTGCCACCACCAGGAACCTCATCAGATGTGTTCTCTGGACATTGGGTTTCCCAGTCTCTGAAACTGTAAGCAATAAATTTCATTTTCTTGTAAATTACCCATTTTTTTATATTTTGTTATAAGCTACAGAAATGGACTAATACAAATGTCCTTGTAGATAAATTTTTGCACACATATCTGATTATTTCCTTAAATTTAATTGCTGGGTGTGCATGTGTTAAAGCTTTTGATCCATTTTGCAAATTGTACTCTAGAAATTTTGTACCAATTCACTTTACAGTCACCATTTAAAAAGGAAAGAATGCCAATTTATTCCCTTCAGCACTAAGGACTGTCATTTTTAAATCCAGATGTGAATTCATTGTTTCTTTAATTAGTATTGAGGCTGAGAATTCTTTCTGTATGTTTATAGTTTGTTGTATTAAATCCTTTGTGGGTTGCATCTGTTTTCATTAATTGAA
>NW_007814641.1:0-925 GCF_000696425.1 Galeopterus variegatus | reverse complement strand
TGTTTAGATGTTTAGTTTGTTAGGGCCAAACATACTATTGGTTAACTAAAGGTTATCTGTCGTAAACTGAGGATGGAAATCATACCACAATTTTTTTCACCTGATGCACTTTAGAATGGAAGTCTTGTTTAAAGGATAGAGTTTATCTTAAAACTACTCTCAAGAACTGTAATGGATGGAATACTACTCGGCCATGAAAAAGAATGAAATCCTTTCATTTGTAGCAACATGGATGAGCCTGGAAGACTTTATGTTAAGTAGAATAAGTCAGGCAAAGAAAGATAAAGCATGTTCTCACTCATATGTTTGAGCTAAAATAATAATAATAAAAATAAAAATAAAAATAAAATAATAATAATAATAATAATAAAAGTTGAACATTTAGAAGTAGAAGGTAGAATTGTGCTTACTAGAGGCTGGGAAGAAGATGGGGAGGAGGCATAGGGAGAAGCTGGTTAATGGTCACAGAATTACAGCTAGATAGGAAAAATAAGTTCTAGTGGTATACAGTATGGCTAGGCATCTATAATTAAGAATAATTTGCTGTATGTTCTGAAATGGCTAGAAGAGAGGAGATCAAATGTTCTCATCACAAAGAAATGATAAAGTTTTGTGGTGATGAACTCGCTAACTACCCTGATTTGATCACCACACATTGTATACATGTATTGAAGTATAACTCTGTACCACATAAACATGCACAATCAATATGTTTCAACTAAAAAGCAAATTCCTTTAAAAATTAAAAAAAAAAGAACTGTGATAGGCCTGAGAATGTATCCTATGGACACTTGAAGAAGCAACAGGACATGCAGTACAACACAGAGGGCTTTCTTATCCACATAGGATATATATCATTTCCCGTGTCCCCAGTACCATGGGAGTGATGGGAAAGGGACAAAGAAGAAGCTGTACATGTGGTGGG
>NW_007814640.1:0-925 GCF_000696425.1 Galeopterus variegatus | reverse complement strand
AATATAAGGCTTAGGATGTAAATTTTATTTGATTTTTACCTTTCTAAAGATTGATTATGTTTTCAATAATCGTGTTAAGTATTCTGAAATACTTAACTAGTTTAGTATAGGTACATCCCACTGTGCTTAACTTAGGTTTGTTGTCTCTACTTTTTTTAGTGATTCCATTATTGTTGTTTTGGGTAGTTTTATTTGTCTACATTTTGTTCTGTTGTGATTGTTTTTGTTTACATTTCAATACTTATAAGCCGAGCTATCAATAGACTTTAATAAATTTAAATTGGTAAGGGAAGACAGTATGATTGGCATACACTTTTAAATGGTTCTGAAAGTAAGACAAATATAGCCAATGTTATTTCCCACAAATAGTTTTATTGGAATGCAGGTTTATACTAAGGGTATTTGGTGACATGAACACTCATCCTCCAAAATGTACATCCAAAGCTAGATAACATGAAAAGGGTTTTATACCTGTCTGTCCATCACTGTAGTTATAGATACTCCATTACTTTGCTCAAATGCTCCAATATATTGACCTTCCATGTCCATTGAATTCAGCATATTTTAATTCCTGAGCATATTTTTTTCATTCCTCTGACAGACACAATTTGTGCTATTTTAATCCATATAGTGGCACCTAAGTGCAAATAGGGTGGAAACAAGACAAAATGCTTATAGCATAACTGACTATGAAAATGTTAGTCTTTGAGAGTTTGAGCTGATCATGAGAAATGTTTGGACTTCTCCAGACCACGGAAATTGGGGGATGGGTCAAGGAAATTTTACTTAGAATACAAGAGACTAAACAAGAGACTAGAAATTATCTGAATTTTATAGAAGACACATTGGTAAGGGGGTTCCTCAAGGGTACAAGTCATTTTAAGAGTGGGGGGTTATGGAGGCAATATTAACACACAAAATTCAA
>NW_007814639.1:0-925 GCF_000696425.1 Galeopterus variegatus | reverse complement strand
GAGGGAGGATTCAGTAATGGGCCACAATAATCAACCACATTGTATATTGACAAAATAAAATGAATTTTTTTTAAAAAAGAAATTATAGTGTACATTATGCAATATATGTTTTAACCAATTAAGACTTATTCTGTTAAGTATATTTATTTTGTACTTCATAAATTCTTTGTTACTGATCTAGCTTTGAGTGTTTATAACATATTTTCAAAAATTTTAATTGTGTTTTATTGTTTTACTGTTCTAGGCTTGGGATTGTTTTTACCAGGTATTCTTTTACCAATGAAATTAAGTGCCATTTTTCCTTTATTAAATTATTGTTTATTTTGATAATATGATCACTTATCAAACTTTATATAGATTTACTGAAATGTCTGAGATCTATATTTATGTGGGTGTGCATTTTTGTATTAGTACGATACAAACTATTTTTTATGGTGTCAATTGCTAAAGAGACTTTTTTTTTCTTTTTCACTCTTAACAACCTCATTTATATTTAAGGTAGCTGCAAGTTACTGATATTTGAGAACTTTTTCTTGAATCAAGAAGTCTTACCAAATTCTATTGCATATAGTAACAGTTGTTTATATTTATATAAAATGCTACATTTATGTAAAATTTAAAATATATAAAAATATATTTATAGTATTTATGAATACATAGATAATATTTCAAATATAAATGTATATATATATCTAATATTGTGTTTTCTAGTTATTCAATCATATAGTATACAATATAAGTGTTTTCTGCTTTCATTTCAAATTTTATAAGAGTACACATTTGTCTTGCCTTATTAAAATTTTGAAATATAACAGTGACAGCATCATTTTCTGCTTTCTTTCCCTAAGGACATAAATTAAAATGTTACCTAACTTAAATGTAAATTAGTAGCATTTATAATGCACTTTATATAAATGTAAATTAA
>NW_007814638.1:0-925 GCF_000696425.1 Galeopterus variegatus | reverse complement strand
GGCTTAGGCAGTCTAGAAGAACCTCACAAAGCTTCTAGCAATGCTGCAGAAGGGTTTGTACCGATAAATGAATGATACCTGTCCATACAGGTAAGTGGACAAAGAAGAACAGTACAAAATGCTGGAGCCAGCATGACAGGCAGAAGGGAAACTTCTGAACACATCCAGAGTACAGTGGCGGCTATGTCTAGAAGTCTTTTCAATTGGGAAGAGTCTTAAGGTAGAGAGAATGCTCTGAGTTCACCAAATCCTTTGTGTTTTTCTCTGTAACACTAAGGAAGATTGTTCAAGCGTGCTTCAAAAAGTTCATGGGAAAAATGATTAAAAGAATACAAATCTTTCTAGGAACTTTTTGAAGTGCCTTCACATTTCCCAGCCCTTCTGCAATTTGCTGAGACTCTGGACTGGAGTTTGGCCAACAGAATGTGGGCAAAGCTGATGTTACTAATTCTACACCCAACACACAAAACCCCCATGCCATTGTCCCATCTCAAGAAAAGTATGAACACACATCAAAGACTGTGGTTTCAGAATACAGATGAAGACTGGGATATCTGACTGACCTTTGTTTCATAAGATGCTGAGATACCGAGATTGCTATTTATCTATTTAACATCACTTACCTTGACTAATACAGAAATTATATCCCACAACTGATATGATCCCATAAGATTAAAATAAATTAAAATAATAAAATGAAATGTAAAAAAGTAGAATTGGCATAGCAGTTTGGCAGTGGCTATGATTTAGCTGATATGAGAGGCTAGAATAATGATCTTGTTATGCAGTGGTAGAAGCCTTGGTGGAGATTATTCTGGATTATCTATGTGGACCCAGCTGAGTCACAGCAACCCTTAAAAACAGGAAATTTCTCCAGAGTCAGAGGGATAAGGCAGAACAGAAAGTTGGGCAGTCTCCAGGAGTA
>NW_007814637.1:0-925 GCF_000696425.1 Galeopterus variegatus | reverse complement strand
GATATGATGAAAGAAAACTCTCTAAATATGGAGGGAGAAATAAATATACAGATTTAAATGCCCACAAAATTCCAAATATACTGAACACAAAGATATCTTATCTAAGACATGTTTTAATCAAATTGTCAAAAGTCAAAGATTAAGGCAGAATTTTGGAAGCATCAACAGAATACTTACTCATCACATACAAGGCAATTCTCAAAAGAGTATGAGTGGATTTTTTGGTAGAAGCCATTCAGGATAGAAGAGAATGGGATGATATATTCAATGATGTAAATAAAAAAAATGCTAATCTAACCAAGAATACTATAAGTGGTAAGGCTGTTCTCCAGAAATAAAGGAGATACAAAAACTTTCCCAAACAAACAATAACTAACGGAGTTTATCACCACTAGAAATACCTTACAGGAAATACTAAAGGGAGATCTTTCAGTTAAAATGAAAGGACCCTATTTAACAACAAAAAATATAAGAAAGTATAAAATTCACTTTAAAACTAAGTATATTGTCAAATCAGAATATGTCAATAGTTGATGATGATGTGTAAATCAATTTTAAGTCTAGTATAATAATTAAAAACAAAAGTGTTAAAATAACCATAGCTACTATAATTCATTAATGGACACACAATGTGAAAAGAAGTAAATTATGACAATAACATAAAATGTGGGAAAGGAAGATAAGTAAAAGTGTAGAATTTGTGTATGCAATTGAAGTTAAGTTGTCATTGGATTATAACAGACTGTTGTAACTGTAAGAGATTTTACGTACTCTCTAGGTAATTGCAAAGAAAAAAAACTATATGGATATACAAAAGAGAAAAAGTAATAAATCAAAGCATACAAAAAATTATCAAATGTAAATGGAAGAAAAAAGAAACAGAAACTACAAAATAGACAGAAAACAATTAACAGAAATGGCAATA
>NW_007814636.1:0-925 GCF_000696425.1 Galeopterus variegatus | reverse complement strand
CAGTGTGATTTCGCTTCTAATTTCAGAAAACAAACTTCTCTTCGCTCAACTTCTCTTCTAACTGCCACATCTTCGGTTCAAGGAGTTATGCTGGATTCTAAGAGGGGAAGCTTCTCTGACGCTTTTTGACAGAGATTTTGAAACACAAGTCTCACAAGCTGTTTCCCCCAAAAGTTTCTAAGGGCTTTCCAATAGAACTTGCAAACATGAATTCCTACATGCTAGATGGGAGAAGCACATTCTGCTCTCTCATTTCTTAAAGTTAAAGTGGCTTGCAGAAGCTCAAATTCCAGGGAGTCTTTTTGGCAGAGATATACACCACCATTTTCAAGCCTGCTTGAGGCCTTTTGCAGTGTGATTTCGCTTCTAATTTCAGAAAACAAACTTCTCTTCGCTCAACTTCTCTTCTAACTGCCACATCTTCGGTTCAAGGAGTTATACTGGATTCTAAGATGGGAAGCTTCTCTGACGCTTTTTGACAGAGATTTTGAAACACAAGTCGCACAAGCTGTTTCCCCCTAAGGCTTCAATGGGCTTTCACATAGAACTTGCAAACCTGAATTCCTACATGATAGATGGGAAAAGCACACTCTGCTCTCTCATTTCTTAAAGTTAAAGTGGCTTGCAGAAGCTGAACCTCCAGGTAGTCTTTTTGGCAGAGATATAAACCACCCTTTTCGAGCCTGATTGAAGGCCGTTTGCAGTGTGATTTCGCTTCTAATTTCAGAAAACAAACTTCTCTTCGCTCAACTTCTCTTCTAACGGCCACATCTTCGGTTCAGTGAGTTATGCTGGATTCTAGGCGGGGAGGCTCCTCTGACGCGTTTTCACAGAGATTTTGAAACACAAGTCTCACAAGCCGTTTCCCCCATAGGCTTCTAATTTCAGAAAACAAACTTCTCTTAGCTCAACTTCTCTTCTAACT
>NW_007814635.1:0-925 GCF_000696425.1 Galeopterus variegatus | reverse complement strand
TTTGAAATCCCCAGATTAAATGGACATATACTTCTAAAAAAATGTTTCCAGAATATCTCAGGAATAAATAAAAACACAAACAGTTCTAAACAATTAATAACAAATAAATCAACATAAACAATAAGTCAACATAAAAATCCAAAAAGAAAACATTAAGCACAAATGTCTTTACAGATGGTTTATAGCAAAGTTTCAAGAATGGATCATTCAAATCTTGCACATCCTCTTTCAGAAAATAGGAAGAAAATGAAAACAAAAACACTCATGAACTTATTCAATAAGCTAATACCAAAATCATAAGAGTTGTACATAAAAGGAAAATTACAGATCGATCTCATTTGCAATTATAAATGGAAAGGCCAAACATAATTTTTTTTAAAAAATAATATAAAAATTACAACATGGTTAAGTTGAATTTATGAAAGGAATGCAAGATTTGCTTTACATGAGAAATATAGAAAGAATAAGCATTTATCTCAATAGTTGCATTAACAATTTTGATTAAATTTTAACTATCATTCATAGATTTTTAAAAAGGAAATTCTCAGGAAGCCAAGAATAGATAGAAATGTCTTTACTTGATAAATGTAATCTATAACTATAAAAATTACTTTTATTATGAATGATTGAGAAACATTCAACTTTAATTCAGGAAAAATAAAAATACAAGAAAACCCACTATCATCTATTTTATTCAACATTATACTGTAGGGCCTAGCCACTGCAAAAAAGACAAGGAAAAGAAATAACAGTTGTGTGGACTAACAAGAAATAAACAAAAATTTAATTTAGAGCTAAAAAAATTATCAACATCATAAAGCCTCAAGAATTTTTAAATGAACCATTATTCTTATGCACAGCATTTAATCAATTGGCTCAGTATAGTATGACTGCACAAAACTCAATTTATTTTTATACACTGATA
>NW_007814634.1:0-925 GCF_000696425.1 Galeopterus variegatus | reverse complement strand
GAAGTATCTGAAAAAAGAATTCTGAGCAATGATCTTAAGAAAACTCAAAGAAATAAAAGAAAACTCAATTAGAGAACACAGTGAGTCAAGAAAAACATATCCAGAATATGAAGGAGGAAATTTACAAAAAGATTAATACCTTAAAAAAGAGTGTAGAAGAACTCTTAGAAATGAAAGATTCACTCAGTAAAATAAAAAACACAACAGAAAGCTTGAGCCGCAAGGTAGAGCAAGAAGAAGAAAGAATTTCACAGCTTGAAGATGTTCCTTTTGAAATAACCCAGGCACACCAAAAAAAAAAAAAAGGAAAAAAAAATTTTAAATAATAAGGAAAATCTAAGACAGAGAACAAACAACCTCAAGTGTTCTAACTTCTGAATGTGGGTATTCCAGAAGAGAAGGACAAAGGAAAAGGTATTGAAAACCTATTCAAGGAAATAATAACAGAAAATGTATCAGATGTAGGTCAAGATACCGACCTCTTGATCCAGGAAACTCAAAGATCCTCAAACAGATTCAATCCAAAAAGATCCTCCCCGAGACACATTATAGTTAAATTTGCAAAGCTCAAAGACAACGACAGAATTCTAAAAGCAGTGAGAGAGAATAGTGTCAGGTCACTTATAGGGGAACCCCCATCAGACTAACAGGACACTTCTCAACTGAAACTCTAAGGACAGAATAAAGTGGAATGATACATTCAAAATACTAAAAGAAAAAAAAAATTCCCACCCAAGAATTCTTTACCCAGCAAGGCTCCCATCAGAAATGAGGGAGAAATACTGTTTTTCCCAGACAAACAAAAGTTATAGAAGTTCACCACCACACAACCAGCTCTTCAAGAAATTCTCAAGTGAGTCCTTTATCTGGAATCTGAATAATGATGACCACTATCACAAATACACAAGAAAGAGCAAAACCCACC
>NW_007814633.1:0-925 GCF_000696425.1 Galeopterus variegatus | reverse complement strand
AAAAAAAAAACAAAAAACAAGGAAATATACACTCAACACATTGTTGAGAAAAAAATCAAGTTGTAGAGAGAATGCAAAACAAGACATATGTTTATTTTAAAAGTCACACATATATGCACACACAGAAAAAAACAAATAAATGTGTGTGTGTGCATGTGTGTATACACACATTGATGCATCCGGGGAGCAAAGAGGTAGGCTTTCAATTTTCACTGCATGACTTCTGCCTCCAGAATGTAGAATGTTGCTGTAAGAGACCTTTCTTTGCTTCTACCCTGACAATGAGATAAAGCTAGATAAGCCAGAGAGTAATAGTTCTTAAAAACCCTATACTGCTGATGACACAAAGAAACCTAAATGTGATAGATAAGAAAGAGACAAGCTTCTCCTAGGGGAGAACACTACCACAGCTGCTATCAGCTCTGAAGGTATGACCCAAGAAGAACCAAACCTGCCATAGATTGGGGTAAGTAGGAACAAGCCCC
Source organism: Galeopterus variegatus (assembly GCF_000696425.1). Taxonomy (NCBI): domain Eukaryota; kingdom Metazoa; phylum Chordata; class Mammalia; order Dermoptera; family Cynocephalidae; genus Galeopterus; species Galeopterus variegatus. The sequence continues at coordinate 440 of NW_007814633.1, read as the reverse complement.
ATTTGTAACCATCTTTTCAGGGCTGGGTATGGGCTGTGTGACAAATTAGAATCCTGAGCAAATCCAAACCAAAGCCAGTCTTCACTCACCCTCCAACCCTTTCCCACAGCACCTTCACTATGTGCACAGGATTAATGTGGCAAATTCTGGGGTAGAGCAGGAGAGCTGAGAAAGATTTTCTCTGAGGATCACGGGGCCTTTATTAAACGTAAAGCATCAGTCTGCTGAAGGCTAGTGTCAGGCTAGCATGGTGGAGAGATTTCACAAGGCACAGAAAACTATTTATGGAACTGGAGAGCCAGGAGAACAACATATTGCCTCCAAAGCTTATGGCTGTGCTATAAAGGAAAGAGAGAAAGAGAAATCTCCTACAATCTGAAGGGCTGAAAGCTGAGCTGTAGAGGACAGAGGAATGTTGAGACTTTCACGAGTAATCAGAT
>NW_007814632.1:0-925 GCF_000696425.1 Galeopterus variegatus | reverse complement strand
TGCCACTCCTATTTAACATAGTATTGGAAGTACTAGCTAGAGCAATCAGGGAAGAGAAGGAAATAAAGAGTATCCTGATTGGAAAAGATGAAGTCAAATTGTCCCTGTTTGCAGATGACATGATCCTATATATGGAGAAGCCTAAGCCTCTACAAATAAAAACCTCTTAGAGTTGATAAATAATTTCAGCAAGATTGCAGCATACAAAGTTAACAAGCAAAAATCAGTAGCATTTTTATACTCAAACAATGAACTAGCTTTAAAAGAAATCAGGAAAAATAGCCCATTTACAATAGTCATCAAAAAATAAAATACCTAGGAATAAAGTTAACCAAGAATGTGAGAGATTTCTACAATGAAATCTCTGTTAAGAGAAATTAAAGAGGACATAAGAAAATGGAAAGATATTCCATGTTCTTGCACTGGAAGAATTAACATTATAAAAACGCACATACTACCCAAAATGATCTTTAGATTCACTGCAATTCCCATCAAAATATCAATGGCATTCTTAACAGAAATAGTAAAAACAATCCTAACATTCATATGGAACAACAAAAGACTCCACGTAGCCAAAGCAATCCTGAGCAAAAAATACAAAATAAATAAAGCTGATGGCATAAGACTACCTGACTTCAAATTATACTACAAAACTATATTAACCAAAACAGCATGGTACTGGCATAAAAACAGACACATAGACCAATGCAACAGAATAGAGAACCTCAAAATCAGCACATATACCTATGGCCATCTTATCTTTGTCAAAGGCACCAAGAACATACACTGGGGGAAAGACTGCTTCTTTGATAGATGGCTGGGAAAATTGGACATCCATATGCACAAGAATGAAACTAGACTTGCACCTCTCACCATATACAAAAATCAACTCAAAATGGATTAAAGAATTAAATATACATCCTGA
>NW_007814631.1:0-925 GCF_000696425.1 Galeopterus variegatus | reverse complement strand
AGTACAAAGTTAAATAAAATAGTATTCAATTATTTTAAACTAAAAACATCCAAACACAGGGCACATTTTCTTTGAGGATTGTTTTAAATTTTATTTAGTGTTTTAGTGTATTCCTTCCTTCGATCTAATGATTTAAAATTCTGTATTCTTATTTCAAACCTGTATAAATACCTTATTCTTAATCCTGTATAAAAAACTGATGCCTAAAAATAAACTTTATTGTTAGTCATTGATAGAAAGGAAATCTGCATATCACGGCTGGCTGCATTTTACCCCTTAGTAATGATGAGAATTTAAACGTTTATTAAGTAGTCAATATGTCCCCAAAGTGTACAGGAACTTTACTTCATTATTTTAATTGCTATTTTTTTTTATAAAACTCAGTGATATGGTCACTATTGTCATCTGCATTTGAAAAACTAAAATAAGATATATGTAGGATAAGTTGCCCAGAGTCATATGGCAGAGCCTGGACTTGAACCCTGGTGTCTCCGGCAGCAAAGCTCCTGCAGGGTATGAACTGACAGTAAACAAACAGGCTCGTCTATCTTCTTCACTGATTATGTAATAAGAAGAAAGATTTTAAGATTCCCATTTAATTTAAGATAACCAAAATTGTTCTAAATGAGTAATCATGCAAGTTTCATCCTGTCTTCCCATTGGGGATTTGGTGATGGTATGAAAGCATGATTATTTGTTCTTTGAAATACGTGCTAAAAACTTGAAATGTTTCTGTGATCTCTCTGCTCTTACTAAATTCAAACTTCAGTAAAATGATCATTAACAATAGACTCAACTTTGATAATAGAAAAAATAAAAATTAGGTTCGATCCTTAAAACTGTAAATGACCCATTCTACTGCTGTTCTGTCCTATTTTATTCTATTCCATTCTACTCTATATTTTTAGATTTCTACCTCTGAAAA
>NW_007814630.1:0-925 GCF_000696425.1 Galeopterus variegatus | reverse complement strand
CTGCTCTCTACACCCTGTCATGCAGTGATTACGACTGCCTATTTTGAAAGTCAGAGGCCACTGTACACTTCCCTGTTGTACAGCTATTAGAAAACTCAAAGGACTACTTGATTTGCAATGTCTTTATTGAAGACAATACAAACAGCAAATAAGCCACGACCCTGTTGTAGTAAATTCAGTTAACATAATATTGTACAGGCTGACTAACTCCACATATTAAGCATGTTCTTTTACCTTCTATTCTTGATGATTTGATATCTGGAGCCCAGGAGGGACTGCCATTTCCAGGGTTAGTGAACAGAGATAGCAAAGGACTCACTTGTAAGGTGCCTTTCACATGCAAACTAACCAATCCAGAGCCCATATACCAACCACCTCTTCTATCAGGCTTTCATACTCTTCCTCTGTCCTAATCACCACAGGGCCAGGTAGCAGACAACTAGAGACAGCTCCTATGCCCCAGAGCCTGCTGAAGTTATTCAAACTAAGCAATCCTAAACCTTCCCATGAAACCACAACAAATGCTCTTTTCCATGATTTCCCCTACTCCCTCTGCTTCCTGACAGAGTCAGGTGCTTCCCTGCATGGCACCCTGTTGGCATGGTTGCACCCTCCTCTTGGTATCTCTGAGTATTCCAAGCTGTCTTTTCAATGGCAATTGTCTCCTAATCTGTTGGCGTCACCATACCTGAATAAAAATAAAACCTACATTTAAAAATACTCTAGAAAGCTCCAATCTCATGGCATGATTCACACTCCCTAGACTGCTAGGTTTGTTGTTATGATTCTGCATGTGCTGCACAGAAACAGTGCAGAGCTGGCTGTGATTCCAGCTGGGGCTTTTACAGCCTGGTTTGGACAATAGCTCATAAATGGCTCCACCCTTATTAAGAAGGATTGTTCAGTGTATTCACAATGTGTTCAA
>NW_007814629.1:0-925 GCF_000696425.1 Galeopterus variegatus | reverse complement strand
AAGGAGCTTACACAACTCTTCCGGTAGCGCACACAGGGACTGGGTGGCCGCTTGTCAGTCTATATGTATGTGTGTGTCTGTTTATCCATCTTCTTTCTATCTATTATCAATCATCTCAAGCTACATCACAGTTTAAATATTTAGATCTGGGAAATGTGCTAAGGAGAGATAACCTAGAATGTTAGAGCTGGAAGGGAATTTAGAAGGGACCGTATGGCACAAGGGACACTCAGGCAAGTCACACGGCAAGTTTGCGGCTGAGTGCAGACTTGAACTTGTGTCTTCTACCCCCAGCCTAGGGCTTTCTCCCACCTTTTCATGCTTCTCCCTTCCCTGTATATGCCATTCTCACCATCCCCCCTCCTAATGAGAAGAAAGACGTGTAACCCAGGGTGAGAGGGTTTTCTTTCTTTCTTTCTTTCTTTCTTTAGGACACTGTTAAGTCTTGATTAGCACACAAATTATGGAATCAGATAGATGGGAAATCAAGTCCCAATTCTGTCCTTGCAAGAGGAGTGACTCTGGGCAACTTTCTAAGTTTCAGTGTCATCTATAGAATAACTGTTGTGATAAGGTTTAAATGAAATAACATGTGTGGGGCCGGCCCGGTGGCGCACTGGATAGTGCACCGCTTGGGAAGCACAGCAGCGCTCCCGCCCAAGGGTTCGGATCCCACATACAGACCGGTTCCCGCTCACTGGCTGAGCGAGGCGCGGGAGCAACACCGAGGGTTGCGATCCCGTTGCCGGTCCCCGGTCCGGTACGGGGGCGACACTGAGGGTTGCGATCCGTTGCCGGACACGGAAAAAGACAAAAAGACAAAAAACAAAAAAAGAAATAACATGTGTGAAATATCTGATGCCTGATCAACAGTAGTTATTTTTCTTCCATCTCCATGGCACATCTCAAAGGTCTGGGAGGGAAT
>NW_007814628.1:0-925 GCF_000696425.1 Galeopterus variegatus | reverse complement strand
CGGGGGCAACACTGAGGGTTGCGATCTGTTGCCGGACACGAAAAAAGACAAAAAAAAAAAATAAGGCACAAGTTATAGCTGAAAAAAATGATGGATTGGACCACATAAAAATTAAATATCTCTATTCAATAAACAATGCCAGAGACAGAGTTAACAGATGGGTGATGGATTGCTAGAAATTGTTTTTAATGTCTAAAACTGACAAAGATTATTGTGTGTATATTTAATTCCATAAATAAAATAAACTATTAAGGAATTCTATTTTGACATATAAAAGGAATTTTTTGCAAATCAAGAAGAAAACTAGAGGAATCACAGAAAAAAAAATCAATAGAAAAATGGATATAGCCATAATAGGCAATTCATATAAGAGAAATGGGAACGGTTAACAAGTAGGTGGAGAAATACTTACACTCCCTACTAATTAGAGAAATCAAAATTAAAACTATGCGATATCTCTACACCATCCAGATTGGCAAAAATAAAAGTAAAAATAAAAAATAAAATCAGGTGACAGCTGGTGTTGGTGAGGATGTAGGGAAAGCAATGTGGCATTACTGAGTCAAAAAAAAAAAGAATAGTGGCTACCTCCATGTCAGCAAAATCTTTCTTTAAAAAAAGGGTATAAAAAACAAAAACAAAAAACCTTCTAAAATCTTCTCTATAAGGTGTGAAGGGGAAAAATTAGTGGGAGAAGGTGAATGATACTTCCACTCTGCCTCATATGAAATATGAAATAATATGGAGTGTGAATATAAATGTAATAATATAGAACACGGAATAATTGGAAACATCCTAAATGTCATCCTTACCTCACACCATATATAAAAGTTAACTAGAAAAAAAAATTAAAAAATTAAAAATTTGGGGCCGGCCCGGTGGCGCACTGGATAGTGCGCCGCTTGGGAAGCGCAGCGGCACTCCC
>NW_007814627.1:0-925 GCF_000696425.1 Galeopterus variegatus | reverse complement strand
GGTAATTAGCATATTCATCATCACAAAACCTTATCATTTTTTGCAGTGAGAACATTTGATCTCTCTTCTAGCCATTTGAGAATATATAATAAATTATTGTTAATTATAGATGCCTAACACTATAGTACACCATTAGAACTTATTTTTCCTATCTAGCTGTACTTTCATGTCCATTAACCAACCTCTCTCTATCCCCACAACCCTCTTCCCAGCTTCTAGTAACCACAATTTTACTCTCTACTTCTAAAAGATCAACTTTATTATTATTATTATTTTTAGCTCCCATATTTGAGTGAGAATCTGCAATATTTGATTTTATGTGCCAGGCTTATTTCACTTTACATAATGTCTTCCAGGCTCATCCATGTTACTAGAAATGGCAGGATTTTTTTCCCATGGCTAAGTAGTATTCCATTGTGTATACATACCACATTTTCTTTATCTACTCATCCGTCAGTGAACACCTAGCTTGAGTCTGTATCTTGGCTAATACCTTGATTGCAAGGCATGCTAAATATCTGGTATGGGACTCAGAGAAACTGTAGTTGGTATTCCTCACTGCTATCCACAATGTCTAAGGGAAGTCATGGACAAAGTTGTTGAGTACAAAGGAAATCCAACCTCAGTCCTTGGCTGTCATTTCAAGACCTTAGAGGCTTACAAATGTGATACATTAGAAAGAATAGCCATTTGGGTTGGGGGGGGCAGCTGGCCAGTATGGGGATCTGAACCTTTTGACCTTGGTGTTATAAAAGAATAGTCTTTTACTGCATTTAAACTCTGGTTATTATTTTTTTTGTTTTCATAACCTGAATAAAAAGTCTCAATCACCAGTTAGTAAAAAGGAAAAACAAAACAGATTACATCAAGGCTAAGGCTAATTTTCTGCTTATAATTGTAAACAGTAGTACCTCATTAATCTTTT
>NW_007814626.1:0-925 GCF_000696425.1 Galeopterus variegatus | reverse complement strand
CAGAATTACAAAGAAATATCCTTGGGTGTCAAGCTAGAAGAATTAAGGTGTTTGGGACAAGGCTTATGTTAATTCTAGTGATCTGTATGTCCACAGACAGAACAATGAACTAGTGAGTAAATTACCAGGACTCCTGGTTCTAGATTAACTTATTACTTTCAAACTTTTCTTTGGTAATATCTTTTTTTAATATAGAAAAAAAATTATTTGCAATGATGCCCTTTTCAAAGTCCAGGTGACCTTTGCATAATTCTGGCCTACAAATGTTTTCATAGCATAACATTATTTCCATATTTGTCTTCTCCCCTAGACTGCAAATTCTTGAGGGCAGGAAATATGTCTATTTCCTTTGCCTCTGTACCCGCAGAATCTAACAGTGTATTTGGTAGCATTAAAAAAATTGTGCACATCGATTAATGTTGTTGTATTATTAATTGTGGATAGTCCTGTACAAAATAGAACATTTATTTTTCAATGAAATTACTTGCTACATTTTACAATGTGATCATTATATCCATGTTCAGATTTTTTATTCATAACAGGCTGTATTTCAACTTTAAAATAGAAGTCAAAGGGAAATAAGGTAAACACCTTTGCTGAAATACCGATTCTATGCCTAAAAAATATAAATCAAATTCGTGCCTAGGTAGATAAACCCGAATCATGTGCAGCATTAACAGAAAGGGTCAGAGACAGCTGCAGGTCAGAGACGAAGCATTATTCTATGAGACTGCAGAAAATTAATTCATCCTTCAAATGTTTCTGAACAGCAGGTAGTAATCAAGTGATCTCTAGGAAATGAAGACGAGGGATAGACAGATGGCAGCTCTGCACTCCTGCCCTGGGGCTCTTATGTAAGACCCAGTGAAACAGATTCAGTCCCAGGATGGCCAGACCGTGCTCTGAGGAAGCAGGAAATTAGGAG
>NW_007814625.1:0-925 GCF_000696425.1 Galeopterus variegatus | reverse complement strand
AGATCCACACCCTTAACCCAGCCAGCCTGATAATATGTGTAAGGATACCATGGGCACTCAAATGGAGGGGGAAAGGGGAAAGCATTCCCTAGCAATATGGCACCCTTCTGGGTTCTTCTCCGCAGTAAACAAGCCTGCCAGCACCAACACCCAAGCCCACCCGCACCAAACCTCAGCCAGTCACAGGTCAAGGCTCACTTCCTGCCCAGCCCCGTCCAATCAGCTACCGCCCCGTCCACCCCCTATCCAAACCCGGAACGCAGCTCCCTATAAATGTATGCACAGTCCTTGAATATAGTGGAAGTTCTCTGGCGAACTGTCAGCTCGGGTCCTGTCGTCTTATCAGCTTGGGTCCGTGCATCCTTTCATTGGTGCCGAAACCCAGGAGGAGTTCACCCTGCGCCAGGGGACTCCTTCCTCAGACTTCCTCGGACCCCTCTTCGACCCCCCCCCCGGGACTGACGGTCCACCCTCGTCCATTTTCTCTGGCGCTGGCATCCTTCATCCACCACTGGCTCATCCATTAGGTAAGCCCCCTTTTCCTTTTGTCAGGCTTGTAGATTATTTAAACCTTCACCCTAATCACATTCCCCTGGCCCCGGCACTGACACGTTCCTGGCCCTGGAGGCTGAACCCCCCATTCCTCTCTCTTTCTCTCACTCCTTTTAACCTTCCTCCTACCGGGTCCTGGACCCCTGCCGTCCGTCAAAACCCTAGCGTACTAGGTCCCTCCGGCTCCAGGCATCTTTGCCTCTGGGAAGTGAGGATCTAGGTGATGACCTACACCCCCTTCCTTCCTGGGTTCATCCTTGAACCCATCTCCTGGGAACGGCACGACTCATTGGGGACACCCTATGAGTTCCGTCATTCTCATCCAGCCGGAGGGCTCGTTCCAATCCTCCTTTTAAACCCTCTCTCTCTCTCT
>NW_007814624.1:0-925 GCF_000696425.1 Galeopterus variegatus | reverse complement strand
GCTGATAACACCAAGGCCACGGGTTCGGATCCCTATATAGGGATGGCCAGTTAGCTCACTGCGGAGAGCATGGTGCTAAGTCAAGGGTTGAGATCCCCTTGCCGGTCATCTTTAAAAAAGAATCCTGTGCTAGGGGGCGGGCTGGGGCTTCTATAGTCGGCAAGACAAGTCTGTGTCCTAGTTGAGCTCCCATTCGAAGGGGAAGAGAAACAAGTTACATAAATATTTAGCTGGATGCAAGACAGGCAGTGAAGAAAAATAAAGCAGGGGACGGGATAGCAAGAGGTGGAGGTGCTATTTTAGAAAGGATGGCTCAGAAGACCTCTCTGAGGTTATAATTGAGATTTGAAGTGAATTAGCAAGGAAGCCATGTAAGGAAGAGCGTTCCGGATAGAGAGAACAGCCAGTGCAAAGGCGCAGAGGCAGGCACGGCGTAGAGGCAGGCATGCGCTGGGCGTGGTGAAGAACTTCGAGGAAGCCCGTTTGTGGCTGGAATGGATGGGAGCGGGTGTGAGGAAGCGGGGGTGGGAGGGCCTTGGCCTGGTGAGGACTTTGGCCTTTATTCTAACAATAATGGGAGCCACTGACGGGCTTTGAGCAGGACAGACAATAATTTGATCTGGTTTTAAAGGATCGGTCTGCTAAGACCAGTAAGTGAAAGGTTGACAGGAGACTTTCTAACAGAGGGATCAGCACCTGGACCTACCAATCTCTCTCTTTTTTTTTTTTACAGATTTATTGGGTATAATGTAGATGCCATAAACAACTGTAGGCGTACAACTCAGTGATTTTTAGAAAATTTATAGAGTTGTGCGACCATCACTGTAATCACTTTTTTTTTTTTTGGACTCACCTGTCTTCAGTGTCACGAAACATGGGACCATTAGCTTTTGTGATGTGATGCAACAAGGGCCCCAGCACCTCC
>NW_007814623.1:0-925 GCF_000696425.1 Galeopterus variegatus | reverse complement strand
AGGTGACATTTATAATTAGTGATATTGATCACTTTTCATATACCTTTTGACCATTTGTATTTCATCTTTGGAGAAATATCTATTTGGTTCCTTTGCCCATTTTTTAATTGGAATTTTTTGGGGGGAGCTACTGAGTTTTAGAAGTGCCTTATGTATTTTGGGTATTAGCCCTTTATCAGATATAAGGTTTGCAATTTTTTTTTTCTTTTTTGAAGTGCCAAGAGTAAGTCTTGAGCAGAATATAACATTGAATTTAGGCACAATTTTGCCTTAGGGGCTTCAAAATTTAAACTTATTTAAGAAATAAAGTGAAGTTTACCAATCGAGTATGTCTTATTGCACAAGTATTTATTGATTACCTACTAATTTTTATTGTGTACGTTGCTACCTTGGGGTTGGGAATAAAAAAGAGTGAGCAAAGAGAAATGAGACAACCTCTCTATTCCTAGGGACCTTATAGTTTAGTGGAGAAGGGAGCAGTTAAATATAAAACTAGCAAAACATATTTAGCACTAAATAAAATGTGTTGTATCTGGAGTAAGTAGGAAGGAGAAACTAATTCTCCCTGAGGGAAACAAAGTTTTCCCAATAAGATGGATTCATGAATTCTCCTTCAACAGGCCAATGTCTGAAAGGATGAGAATATAAAAATTCAGAGAAGGATGAGCAGTAGGATAGGGCTACAACACAGAATCCATGGGGAAATAGAGTGTGAAATAATTCTGGAAAGGCGGTTTGGAATTAGATCATGAAATCTTGGGTTCTTGATTAAGGAGTTGAGGCTTTATTCTAAGAACAGGGCAAAGGAGACTTGTGAGCACGTCAGTAATATGAGCTGATTAGCAGTTCAGGGACTAAGTTGTGGAGTGGATGGAGGTCTGTGTTATAAAGTAAATTTCATTAGGGTCCATCCATTTATTTATTC
>NW_007814622.1:0-925 GCF_000696425.1 Galeopterus variegatus | reverse complement strand
GTGTGTGTGTGTGTGTGTGTATACACACTCATATATTATACATTCTAAACGCAAGCCCCTTGTTGGTTATGTGTGTTGCAGATATTTTCCTCCACTCTGTGGCTTGCCCTCTCACTCTTTTATTTGCATTTGAACAAATAAGAGCCTTAATATTAATGTGATCCAGCTTATTGATCTCTTCCATCATGGCTTATGCTTTTTGTTTCCGGTTTAAGAAATCGTTCATGAGGATGTCATACAGAAAGACATTCTCATGTGCTATCTGGAAGTTTTTGTGCTTCACCAGTCTGACTTCATATTCAGATCTATAATCCAAATGGAAATAATTTTAGTGTAGGGTATGAGGTAAGGGATAAGTTTTACTTTTTCCCATTTGCATGTCCACTGATTCGTTGAAACAAAATCCCCCCATCTGTAGCACAATCTTGTCATACCTTCAGTGTCCATATATGTGTGAGTCTGTTTCTGGACTCTGTTCTGTTCCACTTGGTCTATTCTCTGCCATTGTACCAATATCACACCTTTTTATTTACTGCAGCTTTATAATAATTCTTGATATCCGGTAGAGTTTTTCCTCAAGATATTTTGGCTATTCTTGGCCCTTTGCATTTCTATATAAATTTTCCAATCAGCTTGTCAATTTGCACAAAAGAATCTGCTGGGATTTTGTTTGGTATTGTATTGAATTTCGTAAGAGTTGACACCTTTACAATACCAAATCTTCCAATTGCTGTATGTGGTATATAACTGAGGTACAAATTATATTCCCTGTTTACTTAATCATTTTCAGTTTTCTCTCAATAACGTTTTAGTTTTCTGTAAGGAAAGGAGGTCTTGCTTATCTTCTGCAGATTTGTTCCTAGATATTTGATGTACCTTAATGATATCATAAATCTCATCTTTAAAAAAATTATAGTAGTCCCCC
>NW_007814621.1:0-925 GCF_000696425.1 Galeopterus variegatus | reverse complement strand
TTTTTTTTTTTTTTTGGTAAACTTTTTAGTAATTAATGTAATTCTTTAATAAATGTAAGAATATTAAGATGTACTACTACTTCTGTGAAAGATTTAGTAAACTGTTTTTCAAGTAAATTGTTCATTTTATCTAATTTGTTCAATTTATTATCATGAAATTATTTGATGTTTCCCTGTCATCCTTTTTATATCTGTTAAATGTCCTATCTTCTATTTTTGATGATATTAATGTATGCTCTTTCTCTCTTTTTTAAATCATCTCAGTAGATTTTCCTTATAGTTTAAAAATCTCTAATGAGGGTAACATAAGAGTTTAATCATTTTCTCTATTTTGGCTTTTTATTTATTTTTGCTTTTATTTCACTATGTCCTTTCTATTTTTCAGAGTTTATTTTGATGTTTTTTCCTAGATTTTTATGGTTGAAAAATCATTAATTTTTAAAAGTCTATTTCTTACTTTAAGAATTTTTAAAGCTATAAATTTTATTTTTAGGACTGCTTTGTTTGCATCTCACAAGTCATCATATGGTATATTTTTATTACCAGTTAGTTCAAAATATGTTCTGATTTTCTTTGTGACATTTTTCATTCAGGAATATTTACAAATGTGATGTTTAATTTCCACATATTTAGGGCTTTTCCAGTTATCTTGTTATCTACTTCTAATCTTTCATCATTATAGTTTCAAAACATTATATAAAAATATGAATTTTGTGGAATTTGTTGAGATTTACTTTACACTCTAGGATAAGATCTTTCTTGGTATAAATTCCATATTACTGAAAAAAAAATAGGTATTCTGAGTGACTTTAGTGTTCTAAATTTCAATTTGGTCAAAGGCATTGACATTATTTATTCTTTTTTATCTTTTCTAAATTTTTTCTCTAGTTATTCTATCAATTTTGTAGAGAGAGGGCATTTAATT
>NW_007814620.1:0-925 GCF_000696425.1 Galeopterus variegatus | reverse complement strand
CCATTCCAGACCAGAAGAGCAACCTGGCCAACCCACAGAATTGTGAGAAATGCTAAATTGTTGTATTAGGTCACTGAATTTTGGGGTATGTTTGTTTCTTAATCTTGGTTAGTGGTAGCACCTCCCATCCAGTCACACAAGCCAAAACTCTAGGCGTCAGTCTAGACTCCTTCCTTTCTCTAAACTCCCGCATTTGTTTAGTCACTACATTCTGCTGATTTTACCATCAAAATGTTTTTGGATTATGTCCCTGGATATTTGCATCCTTCAAGACTCAGCTTGGGCTTTACCTTTCCAGGAAACTTTCCTGAAACCCCACAATGGATTAAATAACCCTCCTGAGTGCACATCTGTGCCCTGTATCTTAACACATTCTGTGGCCATTTTTGGTGATGGGTATGTGTCTCCCTCCCTGGACTGGAAGCTCCCCAAGGGTAGGGACTGCTCACAGGATGTGGTAGTGACCAGGCAACAGGAGTGTGTGGAACAGAACCAAACTCCTCTGATACAATTTTTTTTTTCTTATTTATTAACTTCAACTCTGGGAAAAAGAATAAACTCAAAGCCTTTTGTCCCTGAAGGACGTGGGAGGAAGCTGGTCAGTGCAGCCTGCCCAGATTAATGAAGAGATTCAGGAGGTGGGTAGAGGCAGTCACAGAGCCTTGCAGTTTGAGGGGTCTTGCTAGTCTTAACACAAGTCCCTCCCCAACCTGTGTGATCTTGAGCAAAATATTTACTTTTCTGAGCCACCTATCCCCTATCTGCAAAACAAGGGTATTGTATCTCTTAGGGTTGTTATGAAAGTCAAATGAGATAGCATTGGTACAGCATCCAACACATAGGTTGGTAGGTTCTTAATGAAATTAGTTTCTTTCTTTCCGTCTTAAAATACTATCTACTTGTGTGCAAGTAGTTCATTTGGGAA
>NW_007814619.1:0-925 GCF_000696425.1 Galeopterus variegatus | reverse complement strand
GTCCAGGTAATAGAAAACATACTGAAGTACTGACATTATTCCAAATTTTTCAGAATCATCTATACAATAATCACCAAAGAATGTAGCTGTATTTATAATTTGTGAGATGATCTAAAATTTCTTTGTTGCAAAGAAAACTTGCTTGCCTCTCTAATTGAAAGGAACTATCCTAAATTACAGCTAGAAAACTGCTTCACTAATGTAGTACCAAGTTAAGCTCTGTAAAGACTGTAGTATGCTCAGGTATCACATCAGGTATTAGCATTTATAACAACCCAGCCACTGAATAAAAGCATGCATTGTTTGGATGAGTATTATGAAAGCTGAAAAGTCTCTCAATTTTTTTCATCACTTTTATTGTTTATTATCTTAACATATTTCTCTTTAAACAGATGTGTTATATCAGTTTCTTTTAATCCACTTCTAATACAGGACAATGATGCACAAAAAATATATGTAAAATAAAAAAATAAATGTTTCAATAGCAATAGTCATAAGTATCAGTGTTTTGCATTAAAATCGTTTCTCATGCATCTTTTCCTGAACATTACTCATGTTTCAGAAGCGATTAAAAATTACATCTTCTAAGTCTGCATTACCTTTCTCTAAAAACCTGGTGTAAACTATTAAAGTGTGTCTTTAATGAAACGAAGGGGCCATGTTCTCAGCATATTCAGACAAGCCAGTAATTGAGCCAGCGTTATGCTTTTATGTTGTAGCAATTTAGTTTGTGTGTAAGTGCTCATAAAACAAGTATCAGTCTTTATAGAGTGTGGCTTCAGAATATAAATATGCCCAAATGTTCAGCAAAGGGTACCTGGCTACAAATTTAGAAGAAATAATAAATAAACCAGTTTCCAATGCTTTTCCAGAATATCAGAATCTTTCCTTTTTAATGTTTCTGGATTTATGTGTGTTCAGAAAC
>NW_007814618.1:0-925 GCF_000696425.1 Galeopterus variegatus | reverse complement strand
GGGGTCCATTTCTATTAAATGTGCAGGTATTATGTGCCCTCTTTGTGCAATATTGTGTTAGGAAAAGCTGCAAGAAATACCAAAGAGCGTGGGTAGGTGGTGTGTTTCTTTCTCTCAGCAAACTTCACCTTTAGCACAACGTAAGGACAAAGAAGGTTTCCAGAGGCCTCACCTCAGTGAGAACTGCTTCTGGATCAGTGGCTTCTCTCTCCTCCCCACTGCTTTCTGTGAAGGGATGACATGAAAGCGTCTCAGTTGCCAGTAGTCCATAGGAGTCGAGACAGATGGAGTAAGAATCAATTTTAACAACTTATGTGAACAAACCCTCTAAATTATTAAACAAATCCTAGGGATATAGCTTTCCTCCCTAAAACAAGGCATAGAACTGTGTATGGGAAGAAATGGCAACTGTGCCATCTTAGTTTCACCTTCTTTGGGGCAGGATGGTAGAAGATTCTCCTTTTGATTACTTTTGCCAACACTGTACACCAATAGCTCAGTGAAGGCATTGCGCAAGATGCACACAGCTCTTTCTGTGGTTTTCATAGCTGATGAAGATGGCAATTTGCAGAGGAAGTTTAAAAAAACAGAAGCATAAAAAGAATTGTTTGTTATGTATTGAGTGTCTGTCAAATTGAATGTAGGGAATGTGTTTTTTTTCTTCTACCCCAGAAGTAGTATGAGATCCAAACTTCTACTCACCTCCCTTCAAGTGCTGGTTCATTAATTTGAAGAAAAAAGCCTTGTTTCTCTTCTATGTGGCGAGAGTCTGGATTGATAAGTTACTGCTATGTCCAGACTTGACCTGCCTGTTTCTGCGATGTAAGATACGAGTTCACTGAAGATTCAAATTTTAATAGTTAACCAACTCTCACCTTCCAAATTAGCAAGAATGCTGGTCTTTTTCTCAGATATTTTCATGGGA
>NW_007814617.1:0-925 GCF_000696425.1 Galeopterus variegatus | reverse complement strand
CATATATTTTCCCCCAGCTCCTGACTCCTGGTAACCACCTTTCTACTCTGTTTCTATGAATTCAGCTTTTTTAGATTCCACATGCCAGTGAGATCATGCAGAGAAACATACATACTGTGGAAGCCCCAGAAGGAGAAGAGAAAGAGAAAGGAAGTGTAAAAAATATATGAAGAAACAATGACCAAAAACTTCCCAAATTTGATGAAAGACACGAATCAACACATCCAAGAAGTTCAACAAACTCCAAGTAGGATAAACTCAAAGAGATCCACATGAAGACACCTTATAATCCAACTAGAGAAGGCCAAAGAGAGAATCTTGAAAGCAGCAAGACAGAAGCAACCTGCCATACACAAGGGAATCATCAACTCATCATTAATTTCTCATCAGAAACTGTGGAAGCCGCAAGACAGTGGAATTATATATTTAAAATGCTGGTGGGGGGAATCTGTCAACCAAGAATTCTATATCCAGAAAAACTAATCTTTGAAGATAAAGGAGAGATTAAGACATTCCTAGGTAAACAGAGTCTGAAGGAATTCACGGCCAGTAGACCTGCCCTACCAGAAATGCTAAAGGTTGAACTGCATCAAGCTGAAATGAAAGGGCACTAGTGAGTATGTCAAAGCTGTGTGGAGAAATAAAGTTCTAGGGGAAAAGGTAAGTACAAAAGTGCATATAGAAGCTAGTTGCTGTGGTTCAAATGTTCCCCCAAGCTCATGTTGGAACTTAACCCCCAGTATGGTGGTGGGCATTGGGACCTTTAAGAGGTGATTGGATTGTGAGGACTATGCTCTCATGAATGGATTAATCCATTCGTGGAGTAATGGGTTATTGTGGGTGTGGACTGATGGCTTTATAAGGAGAGCAAGAGGAAGGTTGGTTCTCTTCCTCACGCCATTTTCTCCCCATGTGACAACCTGGT
>NW_007814616.1:0-925 GCF_000696425.1 Galeopterus variegatus | reverse complement strand
TTTTTGATGAGTGTGAGTTTGAATTCTAGTAAAGTTCAAAGTCTCAATTAAGTTATTTCTTTTTATGGTTTGTGCTTTCAGTATTTTGTATAAGAAATCTTTGTATATCCCTAAGTTGCATTTATCTTAAGTTGATGTTTGAGTATGGTGTGAATAGGGGTTCAGGTTCATTTTTTCCACACAGATATCAAATCATTCCAGAACAATTTATTAAAGAAGTTTTGCTTTTCTCATTGAAATGACTAATAAGCTTATGTAAAAGGGCTTTTGTGTTCTTGTCAAAAAACATTTGTCTATTTATGTGACCATCTATTTCTTCTATTCTGTTCCATTGATCTCTTTGTCTATCCTTTGTCTTGGTTGCTGTCACTTATAGTAAGTTCTGAAATTAGAAAGCCACAATAGCAAAAGACTCATCTCACCAGTAAAGGTGCACACATACTAATAGCAAAGGGATGGAAAAAGGTATACCACACAAATGAAAACCCCAAACAAGCAGGAGTAGCTATTCTTAGATCAGATAAAATAAGACTTTAAAACAAAATCCATAAAAAGAGACAAAGAAGGCCACTATATAATGATAAAGGGGTCAATCTAGCAAGAAGACATAAGAATCATAAATATATATGTACCCAACACTGCAGCACCCAGAAATATAAACCATATTCACTCTTATACTTATTCTTTATAACGAGTAATGAAAGAGTTTGCCAGGCCTATTATTTTGTTCATAATATGACACTGAGCAAAGCAACTTTTTCAAGGGGAAAAGAACCTAGGAATATCCATGTCTGCATTTATAAAATCCCATCAACACGCTGTAGCATTTCACATAGTGACCTCCAGGAAATACTACTGTTACTACTGCTACTGCTGAGAGAGAGGTTTATTGTTACTGCTGCCGTTGTTTTGTCATTAACTGGCC
>NW_007814615.1:0-925 GCF_000696425.1 Galeopterus variegatus | reverse complement strand
CCGTCAGTGAACACTTAGGTTGTTTTATGTCTTGACTATTGTGAATAATGCTGCAGTGAACATGGTAGTACAAATATCTTCACAAGGTGGTGATTTCATTTCCTTGGGGTATATACCCAGAAAAGGGATTCTGGGGTCATATGGAAATTTTGATGGTCAAAGAGAGAAGCCAAAGTGAGAAAACCTGTAGCCTTTATTTTTTCACAGGTGATCTGGGAGCTTGTTAGAAATGCAGAATTAGGGCCGGCCCCATGGCGCACTTGGGAGAGTGCGGCGCTGGGAGCGCAGTAGAGCTCCCGGGCGAGTTCGGATCCTAAATAGGGATGACTGCCAGTGCGCTCACTGGCTAAGCGCGGTGCGGCCGGTCTCAAAAAGGACACACAAAAAAAGAAAGAAATGCAGAATTGCAGGCCCCACCCACCCCAAGCCTACTGAATCACAATCTGCTTCCTAATAATTCCCCAAAATTCCCTAACTGATTCAAATGCACATTAAAGTGTGAGAAGCACTGCTCTGAGCCACTTAGTTGACATATGCTGTTGTGTCATAATCTGTAGTTGTCAATATTTAATCATTAAGGAATATGCACTAACTTTGTTTTTTGTCAGTGTGATGTCAGGTTACATAAAATCATGTTCTTATAGTTGAAAAAAATAGCGAAACATAAGTCTAGATATCTGTTGATTTGTGCAAAAATACAGCAAACAAGGCAAAACTTAATCGAGGTCCAGAGAGGGCAAGTGATTTGCTAACAACCACACAGCTTTTTAGTAATAGAGCAAGGACATAAAACCAGGCCTGCTAATTCAATCTGGTGCTATTACTACCACAATGCTGCAACTCACCAAGCCAACCTAATGTGGGCATTTAAAACAAAAACAGAAAAAGAAGTAATATTGATCAAGCACTACTTCTCAGGCAATGT
>NW_007814614.1:0-925 GCF_000696425.1 Galeopterus variegatus | reverse complement strand
ACATGACTATGCCAGTTGTCAGCTTAAGGCTGGGTCCCCAGACCCCTCACATGCAGGTCCACGCTAGGTAATTGGGAAAGATCCTGGGAGCCACTGGCAGATGACAAGAGCTCAGTCCTCAGCAGCAGCCGCTTATAGCACATCCGGCCGCAGCAGTGTCAGCCTTCTTGGGGCATCCCAGGGGCAGTAGCAGCAACAGCCTCCAGCAGCAGTAGCGGCCTCCCCGTGGTCATCCCAGGGGCATCCTGGGGGTGGGGGCACGGTGGATCAGAGCCACTCATCCTTTATTCTTAAGTCCATATCCCAGGACACCTGGGCACACATGCACAAATTACATTAGACAATAACCAAGGAACACCTGGGCACACGTGCATATTTACATCAAATGCTCAGTAAGATTCTGAACACCTGAGGGGCGCTAACCATTTTCCTATATTTTCCCAACACCCAGAAACAGCCCAGGGTTCAAAATTGCCTACCTTTGTTTGAAAAAATTCTAGTAACTGTGGTGCCTGACCATTAGGTCCTACATTTTTTTCATCCCTGCAAGCCCATCCTGATATTCCAGAGTTTCTGATGCAGTAGTAAAATTAATGCCTCCAAGATTTCTGGACAAATAAAACAGGAATGTCCTAATGCCTGTCTGAAAGCTAAATGGTAATCTCTCTTACTTCTAACTTTTAAAGCCATCCTCCTCTTAGGAAGTAAGTAAATGAGAAAATTCTTTCTTCTTCTCTCTTTTTTTTTTCTTTTTCTGTTTTTTGTTTTGTTTTGTTTTACAGTAAGCAAAGTTCTCTAGCCCTGGATTATCTTTAAATTATTTCACTAAACTGTATTATGTAGCTACTATGTATAAGGAATTAATGATGATAGATGACCGAGAGGAATTCACAGCCCTCACATTCTACTGGAAGAAAGAAATAGA
>NW_007814613.1:0-925 GCF_000696425.1 Galeopterus variegatus | reverse complement strand
CTCTTTTATGAGTATTAATCCCATTCATGAGGTTGAAGTGCTCATGACTTAATCACTTCCCAGAAGACCTCATCTCTTAACACTATCACATTGGGTATTAAGTTTCAACATACAAATTTTGGAGGAACACATACATTCAAACCACAGCAACACATAACTTAAAGTTACTTACTAACTAATACTCCTGCCAGAGTGACATAATTTTGCCTTACTTTGCTAGGGTGAAAAATCTCCTGACCATTTGTTTAAATGTCCTATTCAAGTGGGGATTAAATAAAAAGCAAAGTATACCTTTGCCAAATATTCAAACAACAACAACAGAAATAATGAACTGGACATGACATTTGTAAAGTCTGTGTTTGATGGTTAATTTTATGGAGCAATTTTATGTGGCAACTTGATTGGGCTAAGAGATGCCCAGGTAGCTAGTGAAACATTATTTCTGTGTGTATCTGTGAAGGTGATTCTGGAGGAGTTTAGCATGTGAATAGGTAGAAGAATCATGACATGTGCAAAATGGAAACTATATCAGGTCAGAGGCTGATGCAAACATATCACACACTGTATTAGTCAGCACCACTGGTCCTACAAATATACTTTGTAAAGTAAAGAAGATCATGTTTACCAATGTGGGTAGGCCTCATTCAATCCATTGAGGGACTGAATATACAAAAAGGAGGAAGAAGGGTAAATTTGCTTTTTCTGTTTGAGCTGGAAAATTTATCTTCTCCTGTTGTTATATATCAGCACTGCTGGTTTTCAGGCCTTCAGACTCTGACCAGGACATACACCATGAACCCCCTGGTTTTCAGGCCTTTGGTTTTGGACTAAAATTACACCATCAATTTTCCTGGGCCTCCAGCCTCTAGACAGCAGATAGCAGGATTTCTCAGCCTTTATAAAAGTGTGAGCCAATCCCTCATAA
>NW_007814612.1:0-925 GCF_000696425.1 Galeopterus variegatus | reverse complement strand
GACATTAGATATGGGAAAATCCCTTATGGCGAAAATGCACCGTAATATGGCCCAACAATCTTCCTTTGATTTACTCCTCCACGTAGGCGATTGGTGTGGGTAGTTAATATAGTCCCTTACCTTTCCTTCAGTCTTTATTTCTCTTTTACTCAGATTTCCCTAAGTACACTTAATGCCATAATACCACATTTGAAGGGCTGTAGAAAGCATATATTCACTTTTCAATACCACACTACTTTTAATCCCTGATTAAAAGAGAAGGCGGGATTTTCTCATGGTTTAAATCAGATCAGCACTCTGAATTTACCCACTTCTCACATGGCAGTCTTCTGCTAGTCAAGTAGGAATTGGCCTTTGTTATTTTTTTTCTCCAACATTTGATTGATATGTACAGAAGTGAATCCTGTCATTTGTGGAGAAACAACAACAACAACAAAAACAAACAAAAAAAAACTTTAAGGAATTAACAGAAGGCCACAGATATTGCACTAATGTAAATTTTTAACATTTAATAGAATCAATCAGTAAAGTATAAGGTACCATCAAGATACCATCTGACAGTATAGAGATGAATACCATTCAGGACAGTTAATGTCTAAATTATTTTGGAGAGACATTTGTGAGTTCTGTTCTTCAAAATGTGCTGCACTAAAGGACAACTAGGAAGCAGTGTTAATATTTTATGCACATTTAAAGTTACTTATGACCAGTTTCTCTTGCCTTCATTTTTTGTTTGTGTGATGTCCTGTGGCTTTTAATAAAAATATAGGTATGTACAGCATGTGTGTTTATAAAGTAAAAATAGTTAAGAATCAAAGAACATTCAATTCAAGTTAGATACAAATTGAATAGCCACTCAATTGTGATTAAAATGACTTCCCTTTACTGGATAATCTTCTTAAGCACTGTTTGTTTTTCTCCTTCC